>NC_143394.1:412916-718333 GCF_980474605.1 Leiobunum rupestre
TTTTGTAATGTTTATGCGTATGTTGTGAGTGTTGAATTTGTTGTGTTTGTGTTCTGATGGTTGTGCATGTTGAGTCTGTTGTGTTGATATGGGCGTTTTCACTCCAACTTCTTCTAAATGACCTTGGGACGGACCGAGTGCTGAGTGTAATGCTACCTCTCAACGTCCAATGGCAGGGTTTCCACCAGTTGTACACGGTATTCGTCTTAGTATCAATTTGCGATCGCATCGGGCGGGATTTGAACCCGAGACCTCCTGCTTGACAGGCGGACGTTCTACCACAGAACCACCCACACTTGTTACGCCTTATTGAAAATTAGACCTTCAGCTTTATCGGAAGCGTATTTAATAGAGTACGAAATTTTGGTTTAATTGAAATAGAATTGAAATTGAAATTATTGCATCGAAGAAATTCTAATTTAGCGTTTCTCTATTGATTAAAAACAAATGCGCCACCCAGGTTTCGAACCCAGACCATTCGGCTTGGCAGTCGAGCGCTCTACCACAGAACCACCGATAGCTGCTTAGGTTCACTGAAATTAAGACACGCATCGTAAGCATAATAGGTAATAAAGTCTTTTTTATTAATGAATTTATGAAGGCCTAATCTGGTTTTTTTAAAGGTTAAATCTTGTTTTAGCGCAGTCAGCCGAGATAAGAGGGTTAAAGGGTAGACCCTGTGGGTAGTCCACTTTGTTAGTTTTTTTGTTATTTATTTACGGGTATTCTTAACGACCTATATATAGTTGTGTTAATTCAAAGGAGATAATTTAACGTTAATTGCTTTAAGAGCTGGCGGTTAGTCAAGTGGCTCTCTGTGCTTTGTTGATGGTAAGGTTTTTGCTTCTTGTAAATATATTTGGATATCTACGATTTCTAACGCAGTCAATGATTTCCTGGGTGTGCGAGTCATTATATGATATTGGAAATTGGACGGCATTGGTCTTTTTCATGCGGTATGTGTCACAACGTCAACTGGAAGTTGAAATAAAATGAGCGTTAAAGATGCGGCAAGTATTTCGTAAGCGAGAAAAATACAAATACCATCTGTAGATATTTCTTTCATTAAAATTTGCTTAGTATTATATTCAACTGATAAACATGTACTGTAAAAAGGGTTAAATTCAATTGTGCATTGTTTTAGTAAGTCTAACTCTCTGTTGTAACTACTTAATTTATAATATTCTGAATAAATTAAACTCGATTGTTTCGTCTCAATTATTAAAATTAAAATTAAAATTTTATACCGGGCAGGGTTTGAACCGAGAATACGTTTTTCGTAAATAACTCTGAATTGCGGAGATATCTTTGGGGGTCGTGTCGAGAAATTAATACCACTAGGGACCATTCTTCCGAGGAGATGTATATTTTGGTTTGCCAACTTGTTCTCTTTTACCTTTGGTTTCATATCATTGTACAATGAGAGAAAACGCTTTGTTGCAATGTCATCAAAATAAATCTTTGCTTTAGGTGGTGGCTCAAACTATAACAATGAGGTAAAATTTTGAGACAAAAACATTTCTCCTCTTCTATGACCGACTACCATACATTAACGGTATCAACCAAAGCCTGTCTTGGACTAGGCATGAGATCAGCTCCATAATTTTCATCCATGTGAAGAACTAAAAGGACACTATTTCCAAAGGGGAGTAGGAAAATTTACTACTACCCCTTTAAAACCGGTTTTCTATCTGGGTTCTTTTGTTCGTTGAAAGCTTACATTTAGGCGTTTTTAGGCCAAACTTTAACGCTCTCTAGCGCTTTTCCTATTCGTCGCAGAGGATCGCGACAAAGGCAGTCAGACATCTTTACTAAACCCCTATAACACCTCAAATTTATTGCACTGACTTCTGAAACACCCTGTATAACAAACGGTTTGAACAATATTGCAGCTCTTTGTTAGAAAATTCGCTTTAGTCTATGCAAACAATTTTTCTTTTTGAAATTCTGTCATAGCTGTCTTTCTATTCAATTGAACGAGATTTATAGTCAATTTAACAAGATTTATAGTCAATTTAACAAGATTTATTGTCAATTTAACAAGATTTATAGTCAATTTAACAAGATTTATTGTCAATTTAACAAGATTTATAGTCAATTTAACAAGATTTATGGTCAATTTAACAAGATTTATAGTCAATTTAACAAGATTTATTGTCAATTTAACAAGATTTATAGTCATATTAACGTTATTTATAGTCGTATTAACGAGATTTATAGTAAATTTAACGATACTTATAGTCAATATAACAAGATTTATAGTCAATTTAACGAGATTTATAGTCATATTAACGAGATTTATAGTCAATTTAAGGATATTTATAGTCAATTTAACGAGATTTATAAAAATATTAACGAGATTTATAAAAATATTAACGAGATTTATAGTCAATATGATGAGATGTATAGTCAATTTAACGAGATATAAAGTCAATTTAGCTGAGGCGCTGGTCATTTTAAAGCTACAAAGGTTTATACACTCTAGCATTAGTAAATCAAACCTAAATTATCCATAGACTATAGCTATAACTGCACCTTGGATCTTGAAAATATTAGTATTTAGATAATTAAAATTGTAGTTTTGGCGAGCGAGGGGATGCACAACCATCCCTAATGCATCCTTGGGCATCCGCAAACAGACCGACCAAAGAGCCGCAACCGTGCAATGATGATTTAAGGCAGCCCAAAAATAATAGAGCACCCCCGAGTTTTAGTCGCTTTCAAAAAACGAAAAAATAATCTGATGTAGATTTCTTGATAAGTTCTTTCTGATTTGATAGGACATCCTCAAATCCTCGAAACCCGAAGAAAAAATATTCGAAAACTCGACTCATCGTCTTTTTTTCGTCATTCGAATCCTTTAAACAGGTTTGGAAATTTTAATGTCTAAAAAGGAAGATGGGAATTATTTCTGAAATAATTTGCATCTTTATTAATTTAGTTGTTTTGTGGAAACTGTTCCTAAATTTTTGTTTCATTAAACACAGATTTAAAACTTCGCTTTAATTATGAACTTTTAATTTCATATGGAAACCCTTTTTTCGTTTTCCTTATTCTTATGTTTACATAAAGTATTTGAGGGATTCGTCAACATTTTACGATTGGGATTCCGATTCGATAAAATTAGGGATTTTAGGGATTTGCCCTACATCTAATATCGATCATTTCAATTACCTTACTACTTTGTCTAACCACGGCCAACTTTGATTTCTCGCGCATCTCTCGCGCTACAGCGGCCATCTCATTCGTTGACGTTTCTGTGTTAACCTATGAGCAAAAGATGTGTATGACGTCAGCGCCCCTAGCGGATTATTATTTTTAGTATAGTTTTTACATTGGGGACAATATAACCACCGAGCGCGTGATCAAAGTTGGCCGTGGTCTAACTGAAATGGCAATACAAATAGCTAATGGGAAAACAGAAAATCCAAACGTCAAATCGGCCGAATTCACCACAATTAGGAGATTAATTCCTATCCGCAGAGCCACACAACAAAATAGGCACCTAAAATCCCCACAATTTAGTTTATATAGTCGGAAAAATAAATGCGGTGGAATTATTAACGATCGCTGCTACTTTAAAACTGGACGCAATCTCGGGAGGGAACACCAGATTGGTTAATATTTGCGCATGCGCAGAGACCGTTTTTATCCTGTCGCCGACAAACAACTACTTATGGTAGACGTAAATACTGATCCATCACGGAGCACGTGGCGCCATCTAAGTAAATTGACCATTATATTTCGGGAATAACGGCTTGAGAAAATTCTCGTTTAATTATAAAGTTAGTTATAGTTTTGAACTCGATAAATTTAAACGCTTTATGGTAATTGAATTAATCATCATAGATC
This sequence comes from Leiobunum rupestre, assembly GCF_980474605.1. Classification (NCBI taxonomy): domain Eukaryota; kingdom Metazoa; phylum Arthropoda; class Arachnida; order Opiliones; family Sclerosomatidae; genus Leiobunum; species Leiobunum rupestre. The sequence goes on from NC_143394.1 coordinate 416,769, forward strand.
TGAAAAATTGTAGAAATGACCTCAGCGACTATTGAAGTCGGGAAGCGGTGATGGTGGCCGCAGGGTTGTTCAAAATGCCTTTTGCAAATGCAAAATACTATTAATTAATAATTAATAATAATAAGTATTAACAAATTAATAAAAATAATTAATTAATATTTAATAATAATTAATAACAATTTAATAATAGTAATAATGAATTACTAATTAATAATAATTAACAATAATAATAATTAATCACAAATAATAATTCAATTCAATTCAATAATAATAATTAATTAATTAATAATAATTTAAATAATAAATTAGTAATACAATTAATTGCTAATTAATAATAATAATTAACAGATAAATAATAAAAATTAATTATTATTAATAAATAATAAAAATTAATTATTATTAATAAATAATAAAAATTAATTATTATTAATAATTAAGAACAAATTAATTATTATTGATAATTAAGAACAAATTAATTATTATTAATAATTAAGAACAAATAAATAATAAACATTAAGAACAAATTAATAATAAATATTAAGAACAAATAATTATTATTCATAATTAAGAACAAATTAATAATAAACATTAAGAACAAATAATTATTATTAATAATTAAGAACAAATTAATAATAAACATTAAGAACAAATTAAAAATAAACATTAAGAACAAATAAATAATAAACATTAAGAACAAATTAATAATAAACATTAAGAACAAATAATTATTATTAATAATTAAGAACAAATTAATAATAAACATTAAGAACAAATTAATAATAAACATTAAGAACAAATTAATAATAAACATTAAGAACAAATTAATAATAAACATTAAGAACAAATTAATAATAAACATTAAGAACAAATTAATAATAAACATTAAGAACAAATTAATAATAAACATTAAGAACAAATTAATAATAAACATTAAGAACAAATTAATAATAAACATTAAGAACAAATTAATAATAAACATTAAGAACAAATTAATAATAAACATTAAGAACAAATTAATAATAAACATTAAGAACAAATTAGTAATAAACATTAAATGAAATGAAATGAAATGAAATGTTTTATTTGTGTGCAAATCAACAGTACCGAAGTACCTACAGGGAGATGCAATGTAGCAATCTTAAAAACAAAGGGTTACAGGAGTGAGATAAGTAATGGTTACAATATTGAAAAATCAGGGTGTATAGTATACAGATATAAATTCAGATAAAAGAGATCAGATTTTGTACACACAGGAGGCAATATTCATTTTAGTTGGTGGATTTCATGGTATTTGCATGATAAAATGTCAATTTGCTCACTGAACTTATTGTATGTTTTCTGAATCCTTAGCAATGGGGTTAGTGGGGTACAATGTTTGAATGTATTGATTTGTCTGGTGTTGAAGGTAGGTACGTGGAAATTAATAAAAGGCGTTAATTCGAATAGATTCGGTTTAAATAAAATCTTTGTTTTTAGAAAAATTAATTCCCGTTTGGAAGCGTATAATCCGATAGTCTCCAGGCCCAAGTGGTGGCGTAGTGATTCATGGGTATATGGCAGGTGGTGGAGGAAGTGCGTGTGTGCAAGTTCAAAAATTTGTTTTGTACATTTTCGTTTCGTTGCAGCAGGTATTGTGCGCAGCCCCCCCCCCCCCCCCCAGGAGAGCATATCATAAGTGATTTTTGAACGGACTAGGCTTGTATATAAAGTCTTAAAGCAATTGATGGATTTAAGCTCTTTAGCGAGGCGGAGAGTGCCATACAAGGTACTTTTGGAACGCCCAACTACATGCGCTATATGCTCGCGAAAGTAGAGACCAGCGTCCAGAATTATTCCCAAGTCCTTAAGTTGCGCGGTGCGTGGAGCTATCTTTCCGTTTATGGTAGAGTCACGTAATGTTTTTGTTGTCTTCCGGGTAAAACTGATAATTTGACTTTTGGTGTCATTTACCAGCAAGTTATTTCTCTCGCACCAGTTGGAAACAGCGGTTATGTCAATTTGAAGGTATTCGCAGTCTGGAGCACTTTTGATGGTTTTGTAAATTTTGTTATCGTCTGCAAATTGTTGTAATTTGGAGTGCTGGATGACGTACGGTAAATCGTTCGCGTAAATATCTACATTATAAAACACTAAGCCCCTTTCGTCGCATTTTTTTCTGACTCTCATTCGCGACTCTAACGTGGCATCGCCACGGGTACACGGAGGTACACACCGAAGGTATGCCTAGCGCTTCGCCTTAATACTAGGTCATTGAGCATATTTCAGAAATCGGGTCTAACGTGACATCGCCGAAGGTAATTTTTCTCTGTGTAAAACCCGCGGTCGTTGCGCTTCGCCTTAATACTCAGTCAAGTATACATTTGGTCATTAAGTTTGTTTTTGGAATTTTGGATCGGATTTCGCACTGGCTCGAATTTCGCACTGTAAATCGGGACTCAAGGACGAGCGTATTTTAATTTGTTCGTCATGAAAGTAAATCAGCCATTGGAATTGGATACAGGGGATTTCAAGGAGTACAGATGGGTTGAGTTATTTTTGCGGGGAAAAGAGTACCACGGAAACTCTCGCATGGGAAAGGGGGGAGGGGGTACCACGGTAATTATCGCATGGCACGTAGGGGGAGGGGGTCCCGCGGTTATTATCACATGGGAAAAGGGGGGAGGGGTACCACGGTAGTTATCACATGGGAAAAAGGGGGAGGGAGTACCAAGGTAATTATCGCATGCGAAAAGGGGGGAGGGGTACCACGGTAGTTATAACATGGGAAAAGGGGGGAGGGAGTACCAAGGTAATTATCGCATGCGAAAAGGGGGGAGGGGTACCACGGTAGTTATCACATGGGAAAAAGGGGAGGGGTACCACGGTAATTATCACATTTGAAAAGGGGGGAGGGGGTACCACGGTAGTTATCACATTTGAAAAGGTGGGCGGGGGTACCACGGTAATTATCACATGGGGAAAAAGGAGAGGAAGGGCCTTACTGGGGTGGGCCTTACTGGGGTGGTTCTACTATGGGGAAAAGAGTTACTGGGGTGGTTCTACTATGGGGAAAAGAGTACCATGGAAATTATCCCCTAGGGAAAAGGGGGAGGAGGCCTTATTGGGGGGGGATTTCGACTATGGGGTAAAGGATACCACGGCAATTATCGCGTGGAAAAAAGGGTCGGGGCCTTACTACGGTGGTTCGACTATGGGGTAAAGGGTGCCACGCTAATTCTCGCATGGGAAACAGGGGGAGGTGGCCTTACTGCGGTGGTTCGAATATGGGGAAAAGGGTGCCTCGAAACACACCACTAGCTGAGGGCCCGCCTGTAAGGCGGGCTTCTCAGCTAGTTGTAGAATAAAGAACCTAGTGAGCTTCCTTGCGGAACGCCACAATTGGTCGAGAAGGAAATATGAGTGAGTTGGCCGTTGCATTTGATGACGTTGCTACGGTTCTTTAGGTGGTCCTCAAACCACCGAGAAGATTTGCCGACAACCCCATACCAGTTCAATTTGTGGATTAGAAGCGGGTGGGACACTCTGTCAAAAGCCTTTGACAGGTCAATTGACATTACATCTACCTGACCCTGGGTGAGAACGGCTGGTAATACATCGTTGAGGAAACTCATGTGATTTGTTTCGACCGACCTGGATTGTAAAAATCCATGCTGCGTGTCGGCAAATCGAATGTGAAACAAAATTCCGCACGGCGTTTATCGTAGACACTCCGTCGAGTGTGAAACCAGCTTGAGTCGTATGACTCGGTTTCAACGTATGACCAGAATTAACAAATAAGTGTAACCAGTGGCGTAAATAGCGCCCCAGCGGTGCGGGGGGGGAAAGAACTAGGGGCCCCCAAACATTTATGATTAAAATCGGTGCTATTTAAAAGGAGCCAGAGTAGTTTTTCGCGGGGGGGGGGCGGAGTTCCTAGTTACGGCACTGAGTGTAACACTTTTCGGGGCAGTACACGTTACTTTCAACGTATGATCAGACGTAACAAATATAAGTGTGACACTTATCGGAGCAGTACGCACGTCGCTCTCAACGTGTGACGAAAAATAACAAATAAGTGTGACACTGATTTTAATCGGGTTTTCTACAAGATTGAGTGTATTCTGACTGTCGTACGTCTTGTTTCAAAACGAAGGGCTTTGTAAATATCGGCCTGCCGTCCTGCATAAGCAAGGGGTCGGCCTTATTCGGCCCGTGGGCTTTGACGGATTTCGGGTGGCCAACCCCACTCAGCTCTAAGAAATCGGAAGAAAAGTACTTCGGTACTATTATGTTGAAATACGCTTACATGATATATTTAGTTATATAGCAAAGAACAAAATCCGTATGTGATGGTACCACGAACTTTCAGGACAAATAGTGGTTTTCCTTAGAGATGTAGACTGGCGTTGTTTAATTTATTTTAGTTACTTGCAAGATGCTATTTCTTCAATTGCCTGTTTTTTTTTCTTTTCGTTGAACAAAGAATTGATATGAACTTGGTTCCCGATTCTATATCATTAATCCTAAACAATTTCGTCTATATTTCCTCAAATAATAAAACTAGCTTTCTAGAGCATTGTGGGAGTGCCTAATAAGGCTCCCTACACCGACAAAAAATGTAAACAGAGCCACGCGAGTCCATCCGTGTAAAGGTTTGATATACGTTTACGTTAAATTTCGCAAAAACAAAATTTACCAAATGACAATAAATATTGAATTTAATTTTCATGTATATTGTGATATCATTATTAATAGTTTCGAATCGACGTTAATCGAATTAATTTCAATTAGGCTTACGTTAAATTTAACATGTGGCAACATTTTGTTGAGGGGGTATGAGTCTACCAGGGGTCGAGGGATATACAACATTGGACAAGTGGGGGTTGAGTCCAAAGAATGGCTAGATCAGGCGTAAAACATCTCATGGCTATATTGGGTTCCCTTTGTCTACAGGCCTGGTGTCTACACCATCGCGTGAGCCGTTGCCCAACCCACAACGTACGTTGATTTATTCTTGAAGTGATGACATGGATATTGGTCAAGCTGATTATTATTTATTAATTTATTTATTTAATATTAATAATAAATATAAATATAGGTTATTTATAATAAAATATATATTTGTTAATGTTATATATCATTTAATCTTTATTATTACATTTTATATGGATTGGGCTAATTCCATCTTTGCAGGCGACCTGCGCAAATGTATTATAATTTTTCAAACATTTTGTATTTTGTTAGGCAGTGAGTGTGTTGTTACGCACTTCAAAAAGTATGTCCGTGGCCTATGGGCCACTTTATTAGGTTGGTTTGTAATCTGTCCGGAAAATTAGAGTAGATATGGTCTAAAATAGTTTCCGTCCCACTGGTAATTCTAATTGGGGTAGTGACCATTTGTTTATAATCCGTAAGGGCGTCTAGTAAGATTCTTGTTTTGGTAGATTTTGGTTTAGCTGCGATATCACAATTTGTATCGCCCAGAAGGATAAGTTCGGTCTTGTGGTCAGTCAGAAGAAGGTCAATCTGTCTACGTAACTCGTCAGTCAGTAAGTTATTGAAATGACGGGGTGGTATATAAATTATACCAATAATAAGGTCACTTGAGTTTGGATAGGAAATGAGAGTCCAAAGGACTTCCATTATTGTTGGGAGCTTGTCAGTTTGATCAAGGGTTTTCTTGACAATTTGAATGCCATTTTTATAGTATAGACATATCCCACCGCCTCCAGTTTCCATTCTATCTTCCCTTATCATAGAGTATCCAGGAATCGCAACAAGAGTATCTGGTATTTCTGGATATAAGAAGGTCTCAGTTATGCCAAGGATGTCGATCTGGTAAAATTGAAGTAAATACTCAATCCCTAAAATTTTATTTTTCAATCTATTCACATTCAAATGTGCAATCTTCAGGCCCTTAGGGCCATTCTTAAGTTTATCGGGTCATACTTCATCCGTTCTCATGTTTGGTTTCCTTAATTCCCGATAGCGTTGGATCCTATACGGGTAGGGCCAGTTTGTGCGATTTAATATTTCCTCATCTTGCTTTATCGTCGAATCGATGATATAAGACCGTTTCCAATTGGTAATCTGCTTTGGTTCGGTAAGCGTTACAAAGTCCAAATCGACTCCTATGTCGTTCAGATGTTCGGTCAGTTCTTGGGTCGTTAAGTCCTTGGGCAATTTGAAAGGAAATATTTGAAAGTTGGGGATGCTGATAATTGCAAGCCCTTCGCGTGATGGTTAGTTCCCCAAACTTTGGCCCTGTCTGTTGGATCTTTTTGCAGTTTATGGCATGACATCCCCACAGGCCAATTATCAGGGGAAAGAATTGTATTTACTTCAGTTGTTGAGCTAAAGATATAGCATTTTGAAATGGCATCAGGGTCTTGCGACTTCCTAGTTAGTCTTATGGCACTAACATTAATTTCCTGGGATTCTATGTACTGAATTATGGAGTCCTCATTGGTCCTTAAGGAGCAGTTTCCAATAAAGTAATCTGCTGTTTGCTGTTTAGTCGCAAGCTTACATACTGCAAGTCTATCACTAGGCATTAGGCCAGCAGTTCGTTGATTAATCCTGGTTATTTTACGATTGTTGGGATTTACATCACTAGATTTCTTGCCTTTCTTTTCTGGTAGGGGAACGTGAAGATTGGTCACAATCTGAGGATACTGTGCTGTATGGTTTATTGATGTTATTGTTTAAATTTTTGTTATATATGCTATTTTCAGCCACTGCAAGATAGTTCATCGGTTCCGGGGTCCCTTTGCTTCCATCTGTGCAGTTACTAAGTCTTTGGTCAATGGCCTTAAAACCTTCAATATGGGCTTGCTTGATGATGTTGATTTTTACTTCTAGTTCAGCCTTGGCTTCGCTTTTAAATCTCCGAAGATTTTCCTGAACGGCTCTTAGTTTGCTCTTAAATTGTAGCTTTAAGATTGCTATTTGATTCTTTAATTCTATAAGTTCATGAGAGTTATTCACTATTTTAGCAGGTTCCAGGTCCTTGCAAAGGCATGGGGTGAAATAGAGTTCTTTACAGGTGCTACAGCAGTAGAAACGGCTAGCTTGTTTAGCAGTAATATTCACACAGGATAAATGGTATTGTTTAGAGCAAATATCACAGGGTACCATTTGATTATCTTCCTTCCGGTTGTACAGACATTCTGAGGTACAGTGTAGATCCTCATCAACAGTAGTCATTGTCTAATTTTGTGGCTGTTTCATCAATTGACACGATTTATTTATAAATAAAACCATTAAAACTAAACCAATTAAAATTAGTTGCGTTAATAATTATCTAAAATTTAAGTTCAATTATTTTGAGGTTAAAATTAGGCTTAGTAGAAGAGCCTAAAAGCACACGTCCTACCACGTCGACAATTTTTTTTGTGCTAAATGTAAGATACTTTCTCCAGAACTCAAATTGGTTTTTCTAAATGCCAAATGTAAAATGGTTTTTGCAACTCAAAATAAAAATAGCAAATGCGTTTGAAAATGGTTTTTAAAAATGCCAAAGGTTTATACAAATGCACTGATTACTTTTGCAAAAAAAGATTGTAATAATTAATAATTAATTAGTAATTAATGATTAATAATTAATATATTAATTATTAATTTATAATTAATAGTTAATTTCTTATTTATTATATTATTATTTGTTTCTTAATGTTTATTATTAATTTGTTCATAATGTTTATTATTAATTTGGTTCTTAATGTTTATTATTAATTTGTTCTAAATGTTTATTATTAATTTGTTCTTAATGTTTTTATTAATTTGTTCTTAATGTGTATTATTCATTTGTTCCTAATGTTTTTTTTATTAATTTGTTCTTAATGTTTATTATTAATTAAAATTTGTTTTTAATTATTAATAATAATTAATTTGTTCTTAATGTTTATTATTAATTTGTTCCCAACCGGACGACAAACAAATTGGACGACATCGTCAATCCAAGCAGTCTGATGAAAAATTTAAGATTAAACTAAGGGGTTCAAACACTAACACCTCCCTTAAGGCTGTGCCTATACTCGTCAGACCTCGCCGACGCGCTGTGTTCGTCACGAGGCTACACCCGGAACTGTCTTCAGCGGACCTCAAGGATTATCTTGTATCTGAAAACACTTTAAATACTGTCGAATGTGTCCGACTGAAAACCCGTTACCCTAATTATTCATCTTTCCACGTGTCGGCCGAGGAGTCAGAGTTTGCTATACTCATGGACGTTGGCACATGGCCAAATGATTGCCTACTAAACGAATTCATTGGGCTGCTACACAAGAGCAGAAGGCACGAGTCTGAGTTCGTCGCATCCACCTCCACTGAACAACAGTCCACTTTCTCGGAAAACGACGCAAATAACAAGGCTTCGTCTATCGAAAAGAGTCCTCCAACGTCCGACATCTCTAAACCTGGTACCAGCACTCATGATCAATAACACCAAATCAAGAGCCAACCTAAATATATTCTATCAAAATGTACGCGGTCTCCGCACTAAATCAAATGAAATTTTTTCTAATATACTACTTAATGATTACGATGTCATATGCCTAACTGAAACCTGGCTCACTGAACATCATTTTACAAAAGACTTTATACCCCCTTCCTATACTGTACTCCGCTCGGATAGAATTTCACCCCTAAATGTACCAGCATTTGGTGGCGGAACTCTTATAGGTTTAAAAACCCGTTTTACCATCCTTCGTCGAACCGATCTCGAAGAAATCCAGGAAAGTGTATTTGTACAAATAAAAACGGCAAATTATGCTTCACTTATAATTGGGGACCTATACATGTCACCACGGCACAAGCCAGACGAAGTTTTACGTAACCTTACAGCTTTAAGTACAAAACTCGCTCAAATCACTGACGAAATAATAATAGTTGGCGACTTTAATGTCCCCGGAATAAACTGGGCACTAAGTTCCAATTCCAACTGTCGTGCTACTATCCGTACCAAGGCTCAAGCCGTGCTAGATTTCTGCGCGGAATGCAATCTAATGCAAATAAACACCACCCGCAATACTAAGGGAAGTTTACTAGATCTCGTACTAGTTAACAACAACCTAGTTACCACAGGGGAAGCCGACACGCCCCTAGTACTGATTGATTCTTATCATCCGCCACTAACGGTAACCTACCACAGTGAAGTTCCCAACTCGGGGTCACTACCGGACATTAAATATAAGTATCGGCAAGGTGACTACTTCAGTCTTTATAAAGACCTCAACACTACCGACTGGTCCCCAATCCACAACTCAAAAGATGTAAATGAGTGTGTCGATTATCTCACGCTCAATGTCCAGAAAGTCATGTCAAATCACATTCCCAAAAAGAGAAAGCATTCTAATTCTAAATTTCCACACTGGTTTACCACAGAATTGATCCAAGCTCTTAAAAAGAAGAATTATTACCACCGCAAATCAAAGCGATTGGGCAGGTCGGTAGACCATGTAGAGTACGCGAAACTCCGTACAGAAGTTAAAACATTATTAAGCCTCGCCAAAATCCAGCATGCCAACTCTACTTATGAAAAATCATTGAAAGATGTGAAACAACTTTGGACTGACGTCAACGAACGTTTGAAAAACAATGCGCCACCAATCGCCCTTCAAGTCAATGGCACAATTACGACTGACCCCACTGAGCTAGCGAAAGCCTTTTCAGAAAATTTTAAAAACATAGCGTCGGACACCATCACTGATGCTCATAATTATCAGTTCCCTGCAACTTCAACACCAGCCACTCCGTTGTCGCATATACATATCACAGAAGCTCACATATTAGCAGCAATAAAAAAATCAAGCTTACCAATTCTACTGGTGTGGACGGTATCCCTCTCTTCATAATTAAAGGCTGTTCCGATATACTTGTTCCCATCCTCTACCATATATTAAACCTATCCATTGAAACGAGCGCATTCCCGTCACTGTGGAAGATTGTTGTGGTTTCAAATTTAGGGCTCGGAATCGAATATCCATTATCCTAAAATATTTATAGTTTTATGGAGAATTTCTTTAAGGATAGAATTGTAGAAATGAATAAATTGCAATTATTCATAAAACGAACATTTCGTTAAATAGATAAAGATAATTTTTATTTTAAAATATTATTCATTTGGATAAAACTTGAATTCACTTATCTTATTAGTAAAATATGTACAAGATTTTTTATTCTTATCACTTTTGTTCATGACCAAACATTTTTTCCTAAACATATCCTTTGAAATAGTGAAGTGGGAAACGAGTATTTTTATATATTTATAAACAATGTCTATTTTACCTTGAATGTGTTGTGTAACTAAGGTAATTTTACTGACTTATGCTTTTGGATAATTATTGTTCAAATAAAAAAATTTGCCATTTGGAGCGAGCCGCTAACCTTTTCTGTTTATCTATGTCGACCATGGCTAAAAGTAGTGCTCCGCATGGCTCCGGCTCCGACTTAAACCCTATCGGCTCCAGTTCCGGTGAAGGCTCCAAGTGTTTTAAACCGGATCCAGGAGCCGGCTCCGAATTAAAGGATACAATAGTTTTATGGTAATTTTTTATGTCTAAGCTTTGGGAGCGTCCATAAATTACGTGAGGCGTTTAGGGGAGGGAGGGGGTCGAGCTGAATCTCACCCAATCTCACGTGGAGGAAAGTGGGGTTTCGGCAAATATCACGTAATTTTTTTTCCGCAAGAAACAGTGTAAAATTTGCTATAAAACTGGGTTAAATTAAGTAATTCAACCCTCGCACACCTTCATCAGCATGCCCTATGACCTCTAGTGCCGTAGTGTACGTGCTGATCTGAAAAAGAGATGCTGCAGTACATGCGGTATCTACTTTTCATCCATCACAAGGGCTGCGGTCCACAGAGCACTTCCGGCACCAGCGCACAAAGTGTGACCTTCACGGATTGTCACACGCTGAGTTACCGAGCTTCTGTGTGCAAGCGACAACGGTTTAAAGTGGCTAAATCAGAGTGAGGTTGAAGGATCAGAGGATTTATTTTACTGAAAATCACACATGAGTCCCCGTGGACCTAATTAGAATGAATATTCTTTTACGAATTTTAGTCGCTCCTTAATACTTAAAATTGAAGTATTTTATTGTTCGATTTTCTCACTGTGATTCTAGACTACGTTCTGTCTAAAATACTAGTCTTAAATAAATCCAACGCATTCAAACACAGATTAAATCTCAAGACATATCTCCAAGGGGGGGTCGAAAAATAACCAAAATCGCCTCACGTAATTAATGGACGCTCCCTATTTTGTTATGAATTTACGAGTCCTAGCAGTGGTACACTCCACTGATAACTTGGTAAATACCAATTATTTAAGTCCTAGCAGTAGCAGTGGTACATTCCACTGGTAACTTTGTTATCTATCTTGTGTAAAAATAAAATAAAATATTTTTATTAGTATTGTTGAATGATGATGTTGTGAAGTTTATTTAACGCTTCGATTAGCTTTTGAACCACAATAGTGTATTCTTTCACAGAGACATAAGTGTTATCTTAATATATACATGCGCTTAAAAAAATAATTAGTGCAATTGGAGCCGACTCCGGAGCCGGCTCCGGTTCTAGGATTTTGCATCCGGCTCCGGCTCCGGCTTTTTACGGGAGCCGAGTTTTGGCTCTGGCGCCGGCCCCGAGGATGTGCGGAGCACTAGCTTAAAGACAGTCATGTAGTTTCCATTTCCCCTTAGACTTAAAGTCTCGTAGCTTTGTACGTAACAGATTTTAACTACATAGCGACCTCTTAATGGTATTTTAGAAACGCTTGTCCACGCCCTTAACGCGATTTCCGTTACTCGCTACGAGTGACATTCCATTTGCTGGGCGATTTGGGGCTCGAGATCTTCGAAGAAGCAGTGGCGTCGCTATGGGGTGTGGGGGTGCGGACCGCCTTGGGTGTTAACCTCAAAGAGTGCCAAGAGGGGTGACACTCTTGGCCCTTGAAGGATCTGACGACAGAATAAAATCATACCTCGCTCAATGTGCAAGAGTGAAACTCTAAATTTCCGCATTGGGTAACACTTACCTTAGCTACGCCACTGCGAAGTAGATCCGCATGTTTGGATCTATCAAAATAGAACGTACCAATCTTCCTCGTCCATAAATTGGGCATTCGCTGCTATCGCACCCAAAAAGATAAATATGAAAGTGGTACATTAAACGATAGGAGATATTCTCCGCTTGAACACTTCGTAGTCGCTTTCACAAGTTGGGCCATTGGAACCCATAAGGTGGACATTCTCTATCCCTCATGCTTTTGACAATAGAAAGGTAAATAGTACAGCAATTTAATCAGGAGATTGCTCCTACGTAGTCGCTGTATGTATTTAGTTCGTGGGTCTTTTTGGGTACTTGGGACCTCAAAAAGTTCAACCGAAAAAAATAAGATAGTTGCCAAGTTTCTGAAGGTACCCTTCAACCGAGCAACGTATCCGTATAAGGGGCGTCTTTGAATTCTTGTTCAGGGTTCGTACACGATAGGGAAAACCTGGATAAGTTGAAAATAGGCCCAAAAAGTCAGGGAAATGTCAGGGAATTTTTAATTTAATCCATTTAAAATTGTAAACTCGTCGATTCCCTGATTCCTTAATGTACTACATCGCGTAGAAGTCCTAAATTCTTGCCTTGGAACTAAACAAATTTCGTAGGTTTATAGACAAATCCTAGTTTTTGTGTATATAAAATATTCGAGATACTATGAAGGTATCCGTGGTGCTCTTAGATGTAATAGAAAACGTTCAGGAATTTTATTTAAAATGGTCAGAGAAAACTATATTATACTACTAACCGACCGCGACCTCAAATTATACCGATATGGAGATCGGGTCTATTAAAAATGTGTTCTCGATTTGGATAAAAGTAAACAAAAGCGATACCGTTTTTTCTTTTGTCCATGTAGATAATACATTTCGAATAAAAAAATTCAAATTGTTTTAAATTTATCCAGTCGTGAATTTTTTTCGTAAATGAATTCGACTATTGTTTATTTAAGATTTGGATATATTTATACTTAATATACGTTTTTGAAGGTTTGAGTTCGTTAAAAGAAAAAAACTGATTTAGACCTTTATTCCGTGAATAACTATTTCTTAAAAAACATAAACCCTGAAACATATAAACAACATTTTCTTTATGAACAACGTAATATTATTCAGATAAATAATTGTTTAAAAATATAAATTTTAAAGAAATGCATTTATTCACTAGTAAACGAATTCTATTTTCTTCAAATAAACAATCGTCATTTGGATATAGTAGGCCTTATCCATTGGATAAAAGTTGTAGGAATTCCGAGCCCTACTCAAATTTACGTTGTTAATTTTCCTTCGAGTGCAGTGGCGTACCTAGGCGAGGGCGGAGGTGGCTGTCCGCCCCGGGCGGCATTTTCTACAGGGCGACATTTTTCATTCAAGTAAAGAAAATTGCCTGTTTTTAGTAATGGTTAACGTTTATCCTTTTCTCGTAGTGAGACTAGCTTTTTGTTCATTTGGCAAGAATGAATGCGTATTCTTAGTGTTTTTGTACTTTTGCTGTAACGCGGGACACATGAACATTTCAAATAATTTGTAGATAATAAAGCAAGGTTACTAGCCTTTAGAACACAATTATTCGTTGTGGTGTGCCTACAGTTCCTTGTATTGTAGTTTTTACGGTTTTTAACGATTAAACGATTACACTTTTGGAAATTGGGAGGGCGGCAAATTCGTGATGCGCCCCGAGTGTCAAAGGGTCTAGGTACGCAACTGGTCGAGTGTGAGAACAGCTTTGAAAAATGCGAAAAGAAAACTCGCGTATAAACCTCTGTAAACACACGGATTGACAATGTTATAAGTTGCGGGGGTTTGTATAGGCTGCTCCAAAAAATTAGATTTATAATAAAGCAACGTAATTGCAAAACTAGGTTATATGGAAACCACAGCTCTTCAAAATATAACTTTCATGAAAATTGGACATAAATTAAGGAACGTTAATTCGACTTTTAGGCGAAAATATAAAACCACGTAAATTTCCCCGAAAACCATACTTAAAATTAATATTCACTGATAAAACGGAAAATATAGGTTCGATGAATCCTAACCTAACCCTTTTTTGCCGTTATCGGAACTTATTTTAACAAAATATCTACCACACAAAACGAAACCAATGAAAAAAGGAAATTTGGCAATGTCCAATTTCTTGGGCTGTGATTCCAAAAAATTATGAAAGGCTATTGATGCAGTACATTCTTCGTATTTTCTAGCCCTAACAAGCTTATGTTACGCCCGTGGGTTACTTTAGGCGCGGGCTAGAACCGTACAAACCTCCACGGGCGCATACCAACGTTTTTACGAAAGCAGGGCAAAAACAAGATGTCTAGGACAATATGGTAAAAAAACCTATTATTTACGGTAAAAACCTACGAATACTGAGTGAGCAACAACTTTGCCCAATATATGCCCGAAGAAAAGTAGCTAGGGTGGTGCCCCCGCTGTGAAATTGAACAGGGGGCAAATTAAAATCTTGAAGGCATTGTTTGATAAGAGTTTTATTTACAAGCATCTTACGGGGCATCGGCCATTATTATACAGGTGTCCACTAAAAAACGATCCAGGGGGAATAATTCAAAATCGATTTTAGCTAGGATTTTGAATTTTTTCATGTCACATAGTACGCCCAGGGGGCAGTTGGACGATGAAAATTTCAATGTCCTTGAAACCATGTCTCCAAGGTCATTCAAAATCTCACTTCAGAACCACTGGGTTTAGAGATTTTGTTCCTATTAGAAAAGTGTGTGCTACCACATTTTACGTCTAATAAGCTTTTCCCCGATGTAAATTGACCAATACGAAGCTGAGAAAACGAAGAAAGAAAACTGGGTGGTCATCAAGCTAAAAATAACAAAGATACCACGCTGGTTCGTTAATAAACTCAAGACTTCTTTTGCTGGGGTAACAAAAGTTTCAGAACCCAATTAGCAAGATGGGACAAAGTAGAGTAGTTAAAGTTTTGCCTCATCAAATTTTATGTCTATATAAATAAATAAAGTAATAGTATCGGTTGTAATTAATTATATTCCACAATTTCATTAAAAAATTGCCACACAACTTAACCGACAGAAGTGTTTACAAATCATAATGCTTGTCCACTTCATCGGTGTTTACCACTTTTCGCAATTTTGTATAATACGATACTAAAATGACGATTAGTTCCCGCCCCCTCCCGTAGATATTGAGTAACCAGGAACTGAACCCTCGTAAAACTTTAAATTCAAATTGATTTTAAACATAAAAAGTATAGTTGATTAGTTCACGTGACATGAAGGGTTGGCAACGACATTCCTACACAATTTCACACGGCCACCAGTCCTGTTAATAAGGCATTAAAAGTCGCTAGCTGACTTGGGACTGTGGTGGCGCCTAGGGTATTAGCCTAGCTAATAACCCAGCCACTCGTAAGAAGCATTACAAGCAGGGTCAGGGGCGGACTGGCGCCATTTTTGTGAGGTGGGCACTGTTGACTTGCGGCCCCCAAATCGCTTTTTTAGCGGTGCCATGTCGAACTAAAAGGTAATTGTGGTCGCGGCCCCGTGGTATAGCGCCCACCTGCCTACCAGGTCAGTCCGCCCCTGAAAAGGGTACAGTGTATCCAAAGGCCGAAAAATTGGCGAAATGAAAAAAAAACCGCTATCATTTAAGTAATGTTTGCATATTTGTAATAAAAATTAACAGTGATTAACCGAGTAACAAAATTTGTCAGCTGCGCCTTCTAGCTTCCCTTTGGGAGTTCAAGGTTTCCTTAGGTGGCATTTGATAGCCCGTAATGGCGTTATTAAGCACTTTAAAAATCATGTCCATGGGCTACTTTATTTTTTGTGTACATTACATTTTTTTCCAGAAATTTTTTATCGTATATTTTGCATTGTTAAAGCTTGGTTCCGATTCATTCCGAACAATGATAAAGAACAAGTTAACCATTGTAACGTTTCCGGAACGAATGGGGGGAGGGCGACAACAATTACAAAAATAACCAATAAATATGCCACTGTATTTAAAGCACAGTTCGCACTAAACAATTAATTGGCCCACTTAATTGTATCAAACTAATTTTATGGAAGAAAATTTTATACAATGAACAGGAAAATTGTAACAATTGTTCCCACTTTTTCTGTTCACACTATACAGGCCCTTAACGGGCCGGAGTGTGCAATAACTGGTGGATTTACCGGGGAGTCGGGGTCCGGCTCTTGTAACCCATAAGGGCGGTGGCGCACTGGGATATGTTAGCTCCGATTAAATGGTCCTATCTCCACCTCCGACTTCGGTCACGTATGGGCTGGATACTGAGCTTCGGTTCAGGCTAACGGAGAGGGTCCGTGCAAACTGGCCACCTCGGCGGATTGGGTAGCCTGCTGTGGGGCGGCGGGCCTCCGTATGAGGGCACGCCGATCCTGTTGCCCGGCCTTTTGGGGTCACACCGGGATCTCCGGTGCCAGCTGTGCCGGGTTACTTGGGCTGCTGTGTGCCCTTTAGGAGCTATGTAGGTAGGGTGTCGGCTGGAGTTGCTACAGCATCCACACTTAATCCCACTGCTGTGTGCGTAGTGGGAATTGGTCCGCCCATTGCTGTACCTTCTGCTGGGTTGAGTGGCTTGCGTCAAGGGTGCGACCATCAGTAGTAGGGTTCTGCTACCCATGCTGGAGCCTGGATTTGTCACCTGTCCGGGCTGGGTGGACGCTGGCGTAGGGCACTATGATGATAGACCTCCGGTGGTATGGTCTTTGTTACTAGGTACACCGGGCTATAAATTCTGAATTATCAGGCTTACAAATAGTTGGATACAATTAAGGGGCTCAATTCACTGTACAGTGTGAACTAGGCTTAATAATTATAAAGTTTGGAATATTTAAAGTATAATAGTAATGTTTTTATTACCGCCTAGATATTTCAAATTGTAGAATAGACAAATCGTTGCGTAAACAATTATTCGAACGGCCACTTATTAAAAAAATAATAGACAAATCGATGAGAAAACCAAATATTTTCAATGAAGGTTCGCCTCCCGGTGAACGATATTCGAGGAAAAAACCACGCCATTGCTCAGCGTGATCAAGATTCGCCCTCTACTAGTTTTCAAAATTGAACATCCAATTCCGTCAATCGAGAAGATATTTCTCGACGCCCCGCTATACGCTTTCAACTGAAAAACTGCCGCGCCGCTAGAGGGATTATCGCTCATAAGTGAAAAGATTAGCCCGTTGATCGGCCGATCTCGCTCACCGCGCCGTGAATTATCAGCCAGTGAAAAAAAAACTATTCTGCGTTCGCCCTCAGCTTGCTCAGTTTACCTCTGTCTCTGAACACGATCAGCCGACTTTCGAATTTTAAGTGCTCGTTCATTACTTGGTTATTTTAAAATTTGAGCGCTCGCAATTTTGGCCCATCTCTGGTTGAAGAAGGATCCGATTTCCTCTTTCTAACGGGTGATGACACTGCTGAAACTGTACGTTTCAAACACACACGTAAATATCTATGTAAAGCTTTACAATTTTTACAACTATTGCTTTTTTCAGCACTAACGTTAATGGCTTTTTTAAAGAAAATTTCACATTTCGCTGATGTCAAGTGAGGAACTGGATTCTTATGGACCACCAATTGTTTGGGTTTATTCGCAAGTGTGGATAAAATTTCATTAATGTCATTTCCAAGGCCTTGACAAAATACTAAATCTTCACTGGTAACATTTTTAATTATCTCAGTTGCTAGATCAATTTGAAATTCACTATCAATAACCAGGCAATGTTCCTTCTCAACACCTTTAAAGATAGAGCAGAATTTCGTAACACCGGTGTTTGTGAGAATGTATTTCCAAGGATCGGAGTAGTAAAGTTCAAGTGATTTCCAGATGTGACTAGAAAGAGTTAAATGATTAGGTGATTAGAAGGAATTGATTAGAAGAAATTTGTTCAACACAAGACAGTGATTTAAATAATCGAGTAAGATTGTATATGGATTTTCCAAGCTCACAAGGGAAAAACTCAAATATTTCATCTTCATCAGTTTGATTAATTTTATTAACAGTGTTAACCAACGTTTGAGTCGATTCATTTATAGAGTTACATTCTGTTTACATTCGGGCTAGTGTTCTTTTCAGTTTGACTTGACGCGTTAACTTTGCGAAATTGAACAAAAGAATAGACGTAAACTGCAAATTTGCCACATCATATTTTGAAGATCTGTGCTTCAATGTTTGAGTAAGCACATTGTTTATTTTTATTTTTTTCTTCTCACCAATTTGTGTGTTGATTTTTCCAAGATAGCGGCCAACGCAGACCTCCCACGAGGGGGAAAATTTATCTATTGAAGGTGACCTACTAATAAAAAAATTCTAGATTTACAAGAATTATTTCCTTATTTGGCATTTTTTTCTCCCTGTCGCCTTGCCTACAACGCTTACTTCGAACCGAGCGCCGCTGCCATCTGTCAGCGAACCAAGGTACACTGTTAAAAATAATAGTTTCATTTCAGAACTCAAAAGTGGTTAAAACGTTTTCCAATAGTTAAGACCGTTTAGGGTATTGTTACAAAAAATTCTTAAGCCTTCTGCTCTCCAAATTCAGTCCTTTTGTGGTGTGTTAAAGCACTTAATTTACAATTTTTAATCCATTTTTCTTCATAAACATTAAGAAGTTAGACCATCTGAACTCTTTTTTTTTCAGACCTTTATATGCCCTAATCTATTAAATTGTTTTTTAGTTATTCAATAAGACTCGATATATATACCATTAAGGGGGAAGTTCGAGGGGAAGTTAGTAGTAATCTCAGAAAACATGGTTGTAATTTTCAACTAGTTTCAGAAAAACTAAAACAGTTAAAAATAAACGGTTTGCACTATTTTGTAGAAGAATAATTAAAGTACTTAATGAGTTATTTTCATGTTTAAAATTTTAAAATTAAATTTAATACAAGTCGGTAAACTTTATTCTTTTTGTCGCAATATCTTTATTACTACTGCTCCGATTACTATCGCTGAAACTTCAATAAGTGGCCAAATATATTGAGGAATTAATGAATGTTTATCAAATTTGACATACGAGTTACACTATGACAAATATACATTTTTAGATTATCCTACCACCGTTTTCGTTGTTTATTTAAAAATACGAGATGTCGCTACCGTTAGGATTCTAACTCGATCGGAAGTGTGGCAATCACTATTTCTACAAAAACAAACTAGTTGACGGGAATTCCGAAAATTGGAGGATTCACAAGATAATAGCTGGCTTTCCTCCGAAATCTCAGAAGGGAGTCGAGCGAGCCACCGAAATGTCCGAATCCTTCTAGTCGCGAAAGAGCCGTAGGGTAGAGGAGATAATAAGGGTAAAGAAAAGGCTAATTGAGAGGGGGAGCTCAAAAATTGCATCCAAAACGAAACGTTGAGCGAAAAGGGTATTACCGTGTGCTATAGCCATTTTTTGGCGAGTTTCATATTACTCAATACTCATTTCTTCTCTGATATCCATATCCAAGCAAGTAAAACTTATATTTCGGAATTTTTAGTTGCGTTCTCCTACGAAATAAAATATATTTTACGCGTAAGTGGTAAGGTGTACAGGGACGTTCCTTAAAAGGGACGTTCCTTAAAAGGGACGTTCCTTAAAAGGGACGTTCCTTAAGAGGGATGTTCCTTAAGAGGAACGTTCCTTAAGAGGAACGATCCTCACAAGGGACGATCCTCACAAGGGACGATCCTCACAAGGGACGATCCTCACAAGGGACGATCCTCACAAGGGACGATCCTCACAAGGGACGATTTTTACAAGGGACGATTTTTACAAGGGACGATTTTTACAAGGGACGATTTTTACAAGGGACGATTTTTACAAGGGACGATTTTTACAAGGGACGATTTTTACAAGGGACGATTTTTACAAGGGACGATTTTTACAAGGGACGATTTTTACAAGGGACGATTTTTACAAGGGACGATTTTTACAAGGGACGATTTTTACAAGGGACGATTTTTACAAGGGACGATTTTTACAAGGGACGATTTTTACAAGGGACGATTTTTACAAGGGACGATTTTTACAAGGGACGATTTTTACCGGGGACGATTTTTACCGGGGACGATTTTTACCGGGGACGATTTTTACCGGGGACGATTTTTACCGGGGACGATTTTTACCGGGGACGATTTTTACCGGGGACGATTTTTACCGGGGACGATTTTTACCGGGGACGATTTTTACCGGGGACGATTTTTACCGGGGACGATTTTTACCGGGGACGATTTTTACCGGGGACGATTTTTACCGGGGACGATTTTTACCGGGGACGATTTTTACCGGGGACGATTTTTACCGGGGACGATTTTTACCGGGGACGATTTTTACCGGGGACGATTTTTACCGGGGACGATTTTTACCGGGGACGATTTTTACCGGGGACGATTTTTACCGGGGACGATTTTTACCGGGGACGATTTTTACCGGGGACGATTTTTACCGGGGACGATTTTTACCGGGGACGATTTTTACCGGGGACGATTTTTACCGGGGACGATTTTTACCGGGGACGATTTTTACCGGGGACGATTTTTACCGGGGACGATTTTTACCGGGGACGATTTTTACCGGGGACGATTTTTACCGGGGACGATTTTTACCGGGGACGATTTTTACCGGGGACGATTTTTACCGGGGACGATTTTTACCGGGGACGATTTTTACCGGGGACGATTTTTACCGGGGACGATTTTTACCGGGGACGATTTTTACCGGGGACGATTTTTACCGGGGACGATTTTTACCGGGGACGATTTTTACCGGGGACGATTTTTACCGGGGACGATTTTTACCGGGGACGATTTTTACCGGGGACGATTTTTACCGGGGACGATTTTTACCGGGGACGATTTTTACCGGGGACGATTTTTACCGGGGACGATTTTTACCGGGGACGATTTTTACCGGGGACGATTTTTACCGGGGACGATTTTTACCGGGGACGATTTTTACCGGGGACGATTTTTACCGGGGACGATTTTTACCGGGGACGATTTTTACCGGGGACGATTTTTACCGGGGACGATTTTTACCGGGGACGATTTTTACCGGGGACGATTTTTACCGGGGACGATTTTTACCGGGGACGATTTTTACCGGGGACGATTTTTACCGGGGACGATTTTTACCGGGGACGATTTTTACCGGGGACGATTTTTACCGGGGACGATTTTTACCGGGGACGATTTTTACCGGGGACGATTTTTACCGGGGACGATTTTTACCGGGGACGATTTTTACCGGGGACGATTTTTACCGGGGACGATTTTTACCGGGGACGATTTTTACCGGGGACGATTTTTACCGGGGACGATTTTTACCGGGGACGATTTTTACCGGGGACGATTTTTACCGGGGACGATTTTTACCGGGGACGATTTTTACCGGGGACGATTTTTACCGGGGACGATTTTTACCGGGGACGATTTTTACCGGGGACGATTTTTACCGGGGACGATTTTTACCGGGGACGATTTTTACCGGGGACGATTTTTACCGGGGACGATTTTTACCGGGGACGATTTTTACCGGGGACGATTTTTACCGGGGACGATTTTTACCGGGGACGATTTTTACCGGGGACGATTTTTACCGGGGACGATTTTTACCGGGGACGATTTTTACCGGGGACGATTTTTACCGGGGACGATTTTTACCGGGGACGATTTTTACCGGGGACGATTTTTACCGGGGACGATTTTTACCGGGGACGATTTTTACCGGGGACGATTTTTACCGGGGACGATTTTTACCGGGGACGATTTTTACCGGGGACGATTTTTACCGGGGACGATTTTTACCGGGGACGATTTTTACCGGGGACGATTTTTACCGGGGACGATTTTTACCGGGGACGATTTTTACCGGGGACGATTTTTACCGGGGACGATTTTTACCGGGGACGATTTTTACCGGGGACGATTTTTACCGGGGACGATTTTTACCGGGGACGATTTTTACCGGGGACGATTTTTACCGGGGACGATTTTTACCGGGGACGATTTTTACCGGGGACGATTTTTACCGGGGACGATTTTTACCGGGGACGATTTTTACCGGGGACGATTTTTACCGGGGACGATTTTTACCGGGGACGATTTTTACCGGGGACGATTTTTACCGGGGACGATTTTTACCGGGGACGATTTTTACCGGGGACGATTTTTACCGGGGACGATTTTTACCGGGGACGATTTTTACCGGGGACGATTTTTACCGGGGACGATTTTTACCGGGGACGATTTTTACCGGGGACGATTTTTACCGGGGACGATTTTTACCGGGGACGATTTTTACCGGGGACGATTTTTACCGGGGACGATTTTTACCGGGGACGATTTTTACCGGGGACGATTTTTACCGGGGACGATTTTTACCGGGGACGATTTTTACCGGGGACGATTTTTACCGGGGACGATTTTTACCGGGGACGATTTTTACCGGGGACGATTTTTACCGGGGACGATTTTTACCGGGGACGATTTTTACCGGGGACGATTTTTACCGGGGACGATTTTTACCGGGGACGATTTTTACCGGGGACGATTTTTACCGGGGACGATTTTTACCGGGGACGATTTTTACCGGGGACGATTTTTACCGGGGACGATTTTTACCGGGGACGATTTTTACCGGGGACGATTTTTACCGGGGACGATTTTTACCGGGGACGATTTTTACCGGGGACGATTTTTACCGGGGACGATTTTTACCGGGGACGATTTTTACCGGGGACGATTTTTACCGGGGACGATTTTTACCGGGGACGATTTTTACCGGGGACGATTTTTACCGGGGACGATTTTTACCGGGGACGATTTTTACCGGGGACGATTTTTACCGGGGACGATTTTTACCGGGGACGATTTTTACCGGGGACGATTTTTACCGGGGACGATTTTTACCGGGGACGATTTTTACCGGGGACGATTTTTACCGGGGACGATTTTTACCGGGGACGATTTTTACCGGGGACGATTTTTACCGGGGACGATTTTTACCGGGGACGATTTTTACCGGGGACGATTTTTACCGGGGACGATTTTTACCGGGGACGATTTTTACCGGGGACGATTTTTACCGGGGACGATTTTTACCGGGGACGATTTTTACCGGGGACGATTTTTACCGGGGACGATTTTTACCGGGGACGATTTTTACCGGGGACGATTTTTACCGGGGACGATTTTTACCGGGGACGATTTTTACCGGGGACGATCCTTACCGGGGACGATCCTTACCGGTAAGAACCTTCGAACAATTAAAACCGACTCACTTTGAGTTCAGAAAAATAAATTGAGACTAATGCGAGTAAAATGAGGTTAGACCGAAATCCCTCGGCCAAATGCAAATGAATTAGATCTTTCGACATACATGGCCAACGTCAATTAAATGTTTTTAAAATGAGATTTAAACGCATTTATATTACACTTTTTGGTATATACCCAATATTTCTCAATTTTAACCAATATAATTGGCTTCGTACAATTTTGATGAATTCACCTCAATTATTTTTGATTTAGTTCATTTTGAGTGGCATTTACCGTAACCTAGGAGCAACAAACACATCACCTTACACAAGGAGAACGCAACTCGTCAAACGTCGTGCATTTTCTGGTGTACATTTTTCATTGGTTAGAAGCTTTAGCGCCTGCTGCTGTCGGAAGGGGAAAATTCCGAAATTGTCTTCCCCCTTTCAGTAAAACCTGCAGCGTAAAGGCTCGTCCAATGAAATGGATACACAACCCTTCGTTAGCGTGTTTAAAGGCTATGTGCGTTCTCCTTGTGTTTGTTGCTCCTAGCTGGAACTTACTTTTACTTACCGAAATTTACCTTACATTTCTCCAATAAAAGTGTGCTTTGATGTTGTATTCCTGACCCCCAAATCTTAATATTGGGATATAGCGGGCTTCTAAATTCCTCCATTATTACCTGTACGTGTAATTTGGAGATTACTATGGTTTTTACAAGAATTTAATTTCAAATCGTTGATAATTTGTAATCAAAAGTAAGTTTCGGTTACTTGTTAATTGGCTTTTACCCAACTTTACATATCTTACTAGTCTTAGACGCATTTTTTTTTAATTTTTGGTATTTACCGAATGTTAACCAAATTATTTGGGTTTTTTTTGCAATTTAGATGAATTTACCGAAAAGATTTTGATTAGCTCTTTTTAGTAGTATTTACTGGAACTTACTTTCAGTTACCGACATTTAGTGTCGTGAACAGCGAAATAAAAGACGCGAACTTTTCCGACATAAAAACCGGTAAACCTTTTTCCTCTTATTTCAAAACAGAACTGGCCGTTAATTTATTTTTACACGCGCAAACAATAACACCTTTTTTAACAGCAACCAAAAACTCACTTTCACGCGCGCGTGCGCTATATAAACATTTGAAAATGAATATAGGTAGATGTACTATAAAAATTACGATGTGTACAACCGAACATTCCGCCCGCCTTGAAATAACGAATTTCAAATGAGATAGTAAAAGTCCGAAAAGTTACATTTGCATACATAAATAACCCTTAGTAAACAGTTTGAATACAATTGAAATCAGTCTAGTGGTAACTGGCATAATTTAACTACGGGTCTTTTCAGTGATTTGTCAGAGGTTCTGACAGTTACGACGCGAACTTGATTGTCTTGTCCTGGATGAAGTTCAGTGATTCTTGCCATTCTCCACTTGGTTGGAGGTAAAACTTCATCTTTGAGCAAGACCAAGTCGCCGACTCGTAGATTCGGTTTTGGTGTAGTCCACTTTGGACGTTGTTGAAGGCGAGAGAGGAATTCATTTCGCCAACGGTTCCAAAAGTGCTGCAGTACTTGTTGGCCCAATTGCCAACGTGACAGGCGGTTGACGTTTTCAGAAGTGAGATCTGGTTCGGGTATTGCGGTGAGCGCATCTCCGATTAGGAAATGTCCAGGTGTCAACGCATTGAAGTCGTTTGGATCCGAGCTTAACACCGTTAACGGACGTGAATTTAAGCAAGCTTCGATTTGGCAAAGAAGCGTTTGCATTTCTTCAAAGTTTAGAACCATGGTGCCAAGAACTCGTTTCAGATGATACTTGACGGACTTTACCCCGGCTTCCCAGAGGCCTCCAAAATGTGGCGCTGCAGGCGGGTTGAAGTGCCAATTAATTCCTTTGTCTGCGAGCCATCGTGACACTTGATCGTTGTTGTTTGTAGAGACTATGAATTTGATGAATGTTTTCATCTCTCGATCGGCTCCTGTAAAGTTGGTTCCACAGTCACTGTAAATGTCGGCGCATTTTCCTCGTCGAGCAACAAAGCGTTTCAATGCTGCCAGAAATGCTTCGGTGGTCATGTCACTGACAAGTTCAAGATTAATTGATCTTGTGGTAAAGCAAGCGAAGACGGCAATGTATCCCTTAAACCTGAGGTGACTTCGTCCCTTCATTAGTTTAAGGGTAAATGGTCCTGCGTAGTCGACTCCACACTTCAAAAATGGCCGAGCAGGATTTACTCTCGCTGGTGGTAAATCGCCCATAAGTTGCTTTACAGTGACTGCCTGCTGTCGTACACATGAAACACATCTTCTGATATGGAAACGTATGGCATCACGAAGACCGACGATCCAATAACGTTTCTATAAGACAGAAGTTAGTAGTTGAGCACCTCCGTGAAAATGTTTTTCGTGCTCGTGTTGTATTAGAAGTTCTGTTAATTTGCTCTGTCTCGGTAACAGTGCCGGATGCCTTTGCTCGTATGGTAAGTTGGAGTGGCAAAGTCTGCCACCAACTTTAAGAATCCCATCTTGATCGATGTACGGACGCATCGAAAGGATTTTACTTTTCCGTGGTAATTCCTTGTTTTGTTTAAGGCAAGCTATCTCTTCGTTAAAACTGTTGCTTTGGACGACCCGAATCCAATGGGATAGCGCCTTTTCGTTCTCTTCCTTCGATAAAGGTCCAGTAATCCTCAATTCTGTCGCATTTCGCGAATTGAAGACAAAACGTAGAATGTAGGCGGTGATATGAATGAGTTTTTTAAGCGCTGAAAATTTGGAAAGGAGCGTGAAATCCATTTGATGATGTGTTACTAACGAAATAATTCGTCTTTCCTCGGATAAACATTCATTTGGCTCTGAGAGTTCATGTAGTTCTTGCGTTGTTGCGGCGAAAATAAGGCACTGCGGTCCATGCCACCAGAGACCATGATTTCCCAGTTCGCTAGCGGATATTCCTCGAGAAGCGCAATCTGCAGGGTTGCTGTCTCCTGAAATGTGATGCCATTGCGTTCTCGGTAGTTTCTCGTGGATTTCTGACACTCGATTGGCTACGAACGTTTTCCAACGTTGCGGTGGAGCTTTCAACCAAGCTAGGACGATTGTTGAGTCCGACCAGCAATGAACATCAGCTATATCCAATCTCAATGACTCCCTGATCAGTTGAATCAGAGAAGCCAAAAGTAATGCACCAGATAATTCCAGTCTCGGAAGTGCGATTTGTTTGAGCGGAGCGACTCTTGTTTTCGCAGCGATCAGTTGTATTTTGATTTGTCCGTTGTTATTCACCGTCTTCAGGTATACGGCAGCTGCGTACGCTTTCTCCGATGCGTCACAAAATCCATGCAGGCTAATGTCTGTAGCATTAGCTTGCGAAATGTGCCGTTGAACCGTAATGTTTTCAATTTCTGGTAAATCGGTTCGAAACGACCTCCATTTAGCTTGAAGTGGTTGGGGAAGTTGCTCATCCCAATTCAATTTTAGCTGCCACATTTCCTGTAACATCAGTTTCGCTCGAACGGTTACTGGTGCCAACAGTCCCAGAGGATCGAATATCCTTGCTGTATCCGAAAGAATCGTACGTTTAGTGATTGAACTTCTTGACGCTGGAGAAGTAACCATAAACGAGAAATTATCAGCCGAAGGAGTCCAATATAGGCCGAGAGTCTTGACTGATTCGTCGTTCTCGATGCATAGTGGCTTTTGTAAATCCTTCATGTTGGCTGGTAGTGTATCCAATAATGCAGCTTCATTCGACGCCCATTTCCTTATTTCAAATCCTGCTTGAGATGTAGCTTGAATGATTTCTGACTGAAGTCTTAAAACGTTCTCAATCGTTTCGTCGCCTGTCATTAGATCGTCCATGTAGAAGTCATTTTGTAAAGCCGAAGATGCCAACGGAAGTGTCTCTTTCACGTCATGGCCGAGTTGCTTCAAGACTTTAGTTGCTAGGTATGGCGCTGATGCGGTTCCATATGTAACCGTTAGCAAACGGTATTCGAGCAAGGGTTCGTGTGAGTTGTTTCGCCAAACAATTCTTTGAAGATCGGAGTCGTCTGGATGTACTCTAATTTGACGAAACATTTTGGCAAGGTCTGCTTTCATTACAATGCGATGTTGACGAAAGCGAATAAGGAGGTTGACCAAATCATCTTGAAGTTTTGGCCCCACTAGCAGATGATCGTTTAGGGAAACTCCAGTTGTAGATTTGGCAGATGCGTCGAACACCACACGAACTCTCGTGGTGGTACTGTCTTCTTTGAATACCGCATGATGAGGCACGTAGTAAGATGGATTGGTTTCGATTTTTATTTCATTCGAGGGAATGAGTTCCATATGTCCAAGGGCAATGTATTCCCCCATGAACTTGCGGTACTCCTCATAGAGATTCGGGTTAACACGTAGACGTCGTTCTAAGTGAGAGAATCGACGGATTGCCATTTGTTTAGAATCTCCAAGTTTTGGTGCATCGTTTATCTTTGGTAATCGTACAGTGAATCTTCCTGTAGAGTCACGTGTATGTGATTCTTCAAAGTTCTTTTCACATTGAATTTCTGTTGGAGATAGTATTCTTCGAGGCTGGATGTCTTCTAGCTCCCAAAGATGTTTCAAATCTGCTTCCAATGTACAATGGTGGACCTTTATTTTCGAACTTCTTCCGGACATCAGCAATGGACCGGAAACTGCCCATCCGAAAAGAGTATTAAAGGCACCTGGAAGACCTTCTTTCCCCTTGCAAATGCCATCTTGTAAGAGCTCTAGATACACGTCAGCACCTAGTAAAATATCCACTTGTCCAGGGCTATGAAAAGTTGGATCAGCAAGTGTTAAGCCTTTCAAGTGTAGACAATTTCCAGGATCGAACGGACTGTTAGGTAAATAATCCGTGACCTTTTTCAGGACGATTGCCTCGACGATGACCTCCGACGTGTTAATGATATTTGACTGAATATTCACCATGACACTGCCTTGAGAGGTGTTCATTCCGGTTGCTCCAATTCCGTCAACTGAGACGTTGAAACGTGTTCGCTTCAATCTTAGTTTCCTCGTGAATTGTTCCGTGATGAAACTGGCTTGAGAACCCGAGTCCAGAAGCGCTCGGGCTGGATAAAGTTGCTCGTCAAGTCCCTTGACTTGGACCATTGCGGTTGCCAAGATAACTTGGGTTGATCCAATTATTTCACGAGATGGGCATGAAACTACACCGGAGGTTGCCTTCGTCTTCGTGAATTCCTTTTCTTGATGTAGAAGTGTGTTATGTCGTGCGTTGCATTTCCTACAATGACCAGATTTGCAGTCATTGCTTTGATGACCGGTTCGTAAGCAATTGAAACACATGGCACTCCTCTTGACCATGTTTCAACGCTCGTCCGAAGATGCATTCAGAAAATTGGTACATTTGTATACAGAGTGTGTTTCGTTGCAAAAGTGACACGTCTCGCTCAGAGCACCATGATGAGCCTTTGTACTCGGTCTCTGATGTAATGGAGGCTTCGACTTGATTGCAGTAGTTGTAGGCGGAGCTGCTGCTAAGGCTCTGGCCCGTTGTTCAAGAAATGTAACGAGATCCTCGAAAGTTGGTCTTTCGGTCCCCCTCAGGGAAAGTTCCCATTGTCGGCGAGATTCTGAATCCAGTTTTTCCTTTACAAGATGAAGTAGTATGGAGTCCCAATGTTGTACTGGTTCTTTGAGAACCTTGAGCGCCCTTATGCATTCGGCGGTGGTATCGATGAGCGTTCGTAAAGCGGATGAAGATTCTTGGATGACGTTAGTTTGACTGAAGAGACGTTTTACGTGTGCATCGATGATTTCCCGGGTATTGTTGAACCGATTGTTTAAGATATCCCAAACTTCCAGATAATTAGCGTCAGTTACCGGAATAGATTGAACTAGGAGCGCTGCTTCGTTTCGTAATGATGACTTCAAATACTGAAACTTCTGAGCTCCGGTGAGCGATTCGTTGTTGTGTACGGTGGCCGTGAAGAGATCATGAAATGGAAGCCAATCGACGTAACCACCGCTGAATGATGGAAGTTCCAGCTTCGGTAAACGTACATCACTAGCTGGTCTGACTTGTCTCACTGGAATGTTTGCTGCTCTTTCATTCGATTCAGTGACGAGTAGGATTGTCAGATCTTCGAGTCGAGCGATTAGGGGGTTGTATTCATCTTCGTGATCCGCGAAATCGTCGTCGTCGGGATCGACATTTGCAACTACGGCATCTTGAACCTCATCCAAGTCTTTCGAAAGTTTTTCCACCTTGTCTACATACAGCTTCAAGGTGACGTCAGATAGATTCGTTGCTGTTTGACCCACCGCATTTTCAATCCTGGTGATCTGTCCCTTGATAGCTGCTCTTCTTCTCACCAGAACATCCATGATGCCTTATGTTGATTCGTTTACGATCGGGATATGATCGATGGTTTAAACGGTTTCCAACGGAGAATCCACGCTAATTTTCACTGTCTCTCACGGAAAGATAGCCGATTCGATGATTAGTTGAGGAACATAATCAAGTTGACGAATGTATCCGGCTCGACGGACCAAAAAATGTCGTGAACAGCGAAATAAAAGACGCGAACTTTTCCGACATAAAAACCGGTAAACCTTTTTCCTCTTATTTCAAAACAGAACTGGCCGTTAATTTATTTTTACACGCGCAAAAAATAACACCTTTTTTAACAGCAACCAAAAACTCACTTTCACGCGCGCGTGCGCTATATAAACATTTGAAAATGAATATAGGTAGATGTACTATACAAAATTACGATGTGTACAACCGAACATTTAGCTTGATTTTGTTGTATTTCCCCAAAATTGGTCGAATTCACTCAATAATAGTGCAATTTACCGAACTTAAATTGAGAGATGTGCTTTGATTTGGAAAACATTAAAACTGATAAACTAGACTGTCACCCAATT
This sequence comes from Leiobunum rupestre, assembly GCF_980474605.1. Lineage (NCBI taxonomy): Eukaryota > Metazoa > Arthropoda > Arachnida > Opiliones > Sclerosomatidae > Leiobunum > Leiobunum rupestre. The sequence goes on from NC_143394.1 coordinate 446,978, forward strand.
ATATGCGAAATCCATTTTAAGGTATGCGTTTAAAAACAAACAAAAATTAATTCCAATTAACCCATTTTGTACCCGTTTTAAAACAGAATGTAATATAACTATTGAGATAACTTATAAAACTATAGGTAAAAAACATGCAATGTATTTAGGTCCGAAGATTTATAACCTATTAAATAATGATCTGAAAAAATGTGAAAAATTTAAAACGTTCAAAAATTTAATTGTAAAATGGCTTATTGAAGAAGGTTACAAAAATATATATGATATCATACGTTCTTAATGTAAAATTGTAATATACTAACTACCTATTTAAAAAAAGTCCGTGGTAACAAAAACTGTTAATTTTTCAATTTACTAAAAAGAAACTTTTTGTACACAGTGTAAAATAACTACAATACCCTTCCACGCACGAGCACTTTTTGCTCATGTGGTAAGGATGAGTGATGTACTATGAAATTAATGTAAAATAAAAAAAGACATCAATAAATTAATAATAATAATAATAATAACTATACTTTTAATAATCTTGAATTTTAAAATTTTTTATTTAGATGAAAGTGACAAGTTACTTAATTATTAAAATTTAACTCCCGCGAGCTTTCGGAGCGTGGTCCCTTTTCAAGCTTGTCTATTAGAATTCTAAATTAATTCATTGACAATCTTATTCCTTTTCGGCAGCTTCCAATATTATTGTTCCTTTTCCTTTATCTTTATTTCCCTAAATTGTTTATGTCCAACGGTCCATTGTCTTGATTTAATCTTCCTCTGTTTTTTATGTATACAGTTTCTTTAAAATTCCTTTTTATCCAATTCGTTTCTTTATCTAATATTTTTTTTATCATCCCACTGAATGTTATGTTCCCAATTTTTATTCAGATGATTAGCTATACCATTCTCTAAATTTTGCTTAAAAATCGCGCCTTTATGTTCTTTAATTCGTTTTTTGAATTTACGTTTTGTCTGTCCTATATAACTTTTTTTACAATCACAGGGGATCTCATATATTATTCCTGTTTCAGTTTTGGGTTTATTTTTTAATAGTAATGATCCAAGGTTCATAAATTTGTTATTTATTAGTGTTATATAATGTTTTTTTTAATTGACACCTCGATTTTTCACTGATTCCTTTTAAATATGGTAGAACAATTTTTGGTTTATCTTTTAATTTATTATTTTTTATACTTGGATCATTGCTCACAATGTTTACATTAAATATATCACATACAAGATTTTCGGATAATTACATTCTATTAATTGTTTAGCTAGTATTTTTTATCTTGGTCTGGTACATCACTAGTTAATTCTAATTTATATTTTAAACCTTTCAACAAACCAATTTTTATTTCATCGGGATGCGCTGTGTCATAATTTTACTATCGGTTTTTGATAATTTTAAATCTAGAAATTTTAGCGAACCCATGTTCTTTTCAAACGTGAATTTTATTTTATTTTTTTAAATTTTGCCCCCATAAATGTATCTGTGGATTTATTAGATATATGTGCCGATACGGAATCACAATTATCCCGATTAGAAATAAACGAAGATATTAAACAAGATGTGAGAATGATAGGGAAAAATAATTTTAGATTAAAATCACGTGCAACAAACCTATCAATATTGGAAAAAAAACCATTAAACAATACTAATAGAGATAATAATTTAAAGATTGTAAAAGCGGATAAAGGAGGAAAACTAGTCGTCATGGATAAAATAGATTATAATGAAAAAATAAATACAATGTTAAAAGGAAGACTTCATAAGTTCATACAACTAAAAAATGTTCCAACAGGTTCTCTAGAAAGAAAATTATCTTCCATCATAAATAGAGCAGTAGATAAAAAAAAATACCGTTTAAGTAAAGCAATAAAAACCCCACATATTTATGGGCTTATAAAATTGCATAAAGAAAACAATCCAATACGTTTGATTGTGGCATCGATAAATAGTGTAACCAGAAATACAGAAAAAAATTTACATACAATAATAAAGCCTTTGATAGGTTTAAATAATAGGACAATAAAAAATTCAATAGATTTATATAGAAAGGTTAAGGAAATAGAATTATCGAATTATGATGAACTAGCGAGCTTAGATGTTGTGATTATGTATCCTTCCATACCAATAAAAAAAGCTTTAAAAGTGTTACATAATAAATTAGACGATACAAATTTATCAGATCGGACAAATTTAAGTATACAAACTATTATACAGCTAACAGAATTTTGTTTAAATAATACTTATTTCCAATGCGAAAATAAATTTTACAGACAAATAAATGGACTAGCAATGGGCTGTTCTATATCGGGTGCTATAGCTAACATATACTTAGAAGAAATAGAAAATCAGTTTTTATCAAATGATAAAATATGGCAAAATTTAAAGCTTTATAATAGATATATTGATAGTAAAAGATACAAATTTATCGGATATGTTGATTTTAGAACAAATTAATATGCTAGATAAAGATATAAAATTCACGATTGAAAAAGAACATATGGGTTCGCTACCATTTCTAGATTTAAAATTATCAAAAACCAATAGTAAAATTATGACTCAATTTTATCAAAAACCCACGCATGCAAAACGTTTTGTACATTATAACTCAGCGCATCCCGATGAAATAAAAATTGGTTTGTTGAAAGGTTTAAAATATAAATTAGAATTAACTAGTGATGTACCAGACCAAGATAAAAAATACTAGCTAAACAATTAATAGAATGTAATTATCCGAAAATCTTGTATATGATATATTTAATGTAAACATTGTGAGCAATGATCCAAGTATAAAAAATAATAAATTAAAAGATAAACCAAAAATTGTTCTACCATATTTAAAAGGAATCAGTGAAAAAACGAGGCGTCAATTAAAAAAACATAATATAACACTAATAAATAACAAATTTATGAACCTTGGATCATTACTATTAAAAAATAAACCCAAAACTGAAACAGGAATAATATATGAGATCCCCTGTGATTGTAAAAAAAGTTATATAGGACAGACAAAACGTAAATTCAAAAACCGAATTAAAGAACATAAAGGCGCGATTTTTAAGCAAAACTTAGAGAATGGTATAGCTAATCATCTAAATAAAAATTGGGAACATAACATTCAGTGGGATGATGAGAAAATATTAGACAAAGAAACGAATTGGATAAAAAGGAATTTTAAAGAAACTGTATACATAAAAAACAGAGGAAGATTAAATCAAGACAATGGACCGTTGGACATAAACAATTTAGGGAAATAAAGATAAAGGAAAAGGAACAATAATATTGTGTCAAAAAACCGGAAGCTGCCGAAAAGGAATAAGATTATCAATGAATTAATTTAGAATTCTAATAGACAAGCTTGAAAAGGGACCACGCTCCGAAAGCTCGCGGGAGTTAAATTTTAATAATTAAGTATCTTGTCACTTTCATCTAAAGAAAAACTTTTAAAATATACTTTTAATATATATTATTTTTTTGGAAAATAATAATAATAATAATCAGCTAGGCTAATACCCAAAGCACCGCCTTAGGCCTAAGTCATCAAGCGACTTTCAGGTGGCCGGGTTACAATGCATAGGAGGGTGGTGGCAAGCCCAGCAAGCCACGCGAGCCAACAGCTCCCTACACTAACTATTACCGTTAACCTCAACAAGTTTTTATGGAAGGGGAAACCGAAAAGCTCGGGGAAAAACCCCTCAAACCAGTGGGGAAAGAACTTGCAAACTCAACGCAGAAGGAGTTGTTCCGAGTTTTCACCCAGTGCCATAAGCTGGGATCCAACCCGGCTCCTCTTGCTGGGAGGCGAAAGTGCTAACCACTTCGCCACCACACGTAATAAATTACCGAAAGATTATTATTAAATCATTAATTTTATTTCATTAATTTAAATTAATTATATTTCAATAAGTTAATTTTAGTAATTAATTATATTTCAGTAAACTAATTTTAGTAATTAATTATATTTCAGTATATTGATTTTAGTAATTAATTTTATTTCAGTAAACTAATTTTAGTAATTAATTATATTTCAGTATATTAATTTAAGTTATTAATTATATTTAAATAAATTAATTATTGTAAATAATAATATTTAATTATTGTAAATAATAATATTTAATTATGTTAGTTATAGTAATTAATTATATTTTAGTAAATTAACTTAAGGTATTAATTATATTTCAGTAAATAAATTTAAGTTATTAATTATATTTCAATAAATTAATTATAGTAATTAATAATATTTAACTATGTTAGTTATATTAATTAATTATATTTAATTAAGTAAAATATATTAATTAATTATATTTAATTAAGTAAAATATATTAATTAATTGTTTATTTAAGTAAAATATATTAATTAATTATTTTTAATTAAGTCAATTATATTTATTAATAACATTTAATTTAATTATACATTGAATTTTAATTTATTAGAGTTAATGATTTCTCAATTTTTAATATAGGAACTTCAAGTGGAGTGATTTTATTTATAAGACTTCTGTTACTATTCGATAAATAATGATTCTTTTACCCAAGTAAGAGTTTATATTTGACTAAGCTGCCAACAAGCGAACTGAGGCATATCATTCCTGGAAGTGATGTCATGAAATCGCTCTCCTACTCCATTTGGCATCTCGAAACGTTGATACAAAATGGCGCAAATGTGAACGCCGCACTCCATTTTGCAACTGAAAATCGACATACAGATACCGCTCTCTGACTGTTACTAAATGGCGCGATTGTCAACGCTGAGGATAAAGGTGGGTGGATTCCACTTCATTCGGCATCCGCAAGTGGACATACTGTTAAAGATATTTCGCGATTACAGAATTACGTGAATGTCAAAGCGGAAGACAAAGACTGGTGGACCCACTTCATTCTGCATGGCAAAACCGACTGATATCACTCATCTACCGATACAAAATAGTACGAATGTCAGTGCCGCGGTTAATGAAGTGTGGACTCCACTTCATCTTGCAGCCCAAAACGAACATACTTGTAACATTTTTTCGCTGGTAAAAATTGGCGCGAAGGTAAATGCAGAAAGTAAAAAAGCCTCAACTACATTCCATTTAGTATATCAAAACGGACCTACTGATAACGCTTTATTGTTGATACAAATGTATACTTTTCTTTAGTTTCGCATTTAAAACCGGTTATTTCGAAACAATGAATAGGAGTTCTGCTAAATATTGAACACCATTAGTCGACGCTTGTGCTTCAGATCATAATGATATTATTGCCTACTTCCTTGACTTGCTGACGATTCGCCCTTACACAATTTCATTCTATGGACCTTTAAATGTCGCCACTTCTCTTCTAGGACATCACTCGGAAGTCAATCTCAAAAATAATAATGGCATCTCTTTCTAACCACACGAAACAAGCGTTCATTTTTCTACTAAACCTTTTTAACGCCAGCAACGTTAACCCTTTGATCTTGAAAAGAGTAACATGGAGGTTTTGAAAGTTTTAAAAGAGTTTGATGCCAATTTAAACATTGCTATTGTCAAGCAATGCAGACCCTTTCAAGTTGCTGCTCTATTGAGGCAAGAACAGATGGTTCTCAGAAATAGTGCCGAGATTAATGTAGTCAGTGCGGGTGTCCATACTGCATACGTTATAGCTGCCCACACGCATAAATTTATAGTTTTTCAAGTTGATGTAAATACCCAATTCTTGCTTAGATTTTGCTTACATAAATTTATTATTAATTTTAATACTTAAGAAGAAAATTTATTATATTTTCTGCAAGAACAAATAATTTTAATAATATTATCCCATTCTAGAAGAAAAATTAAGTTTTAATGGAAATTGTTTGTGCACTCTTTTAAATTAATTATGTTTAAAACAAAATGGTAGCGTGCACTAAGTATCAAACGCAACTGCAAGACATATCATTTGTTTGTCTTGGTTCTCAAAAGGTATCAAAAATTGGAAAATCCGAATGTACATTTTAAATTTAAAGAATAATAACGATTAACATTTCAGTTTTCAATTAAATTATTAAAATACGTTAACTGTTAAATAAACTAGAAATTAAAGATTTGTATGATGCAAATTCGTGTGCTAAAAGATAATTCTCTTCTGACCTAAAAGAAGCAATTTCGCCAAACACTAATTGGTGTAAGCATATTCTATCAAAGTCTAATTTTTATTAATATTTTATTATTTTATATTTTATTATTTCGGTCAATATTTTATCTTTCAGTTTTAGGGCTAAGGAATGATATAAATCAGTGTTAAGTAATTTGATGGGCTATTTTTCTTATTATAATTTGTTGGGCTATTTTCCTTATTATAATTTGATGGGCTATTTTCCTTATTATAATTTGATGGGCTATTTTCCTTATTATAATTTGATGGGCTATTTTCCTTATTATAATTTGATGGGCTATTTTCCTTATTATAATTTGATGGGCTATTTTCCTTATTATAATTTGATGGGCTATTTTCCTTATTATAATTTGATGGGCTATTTTCCTTATTATAATTTGATGGGCTATTTTCCTTATTATAATTTGATGGGCTATTTTCCTTATTATAATTTGATGGGCTATTTTCCTTATTATAATTTGATGGGCTATTTTCCTTATTATAATTTGATGGGCTATTTTCCTTATTATGCTGACTGGTTTCTTAGAAACATCGCGTAAAGCAATCTTTTGACAACTATAATAATAATAATAATAATAATAATAATCAGCTAGGCTAATACCCTTGGCACCACCTTATGCCTAAGTCATCAAGCGACGTTTAATACCATTAGTTCAGGTGGCCGGGTTACAATGCGTAGGAGGGTGGTGGCAAGCCCTTCATGCCACGTGAGCCAACAGCTCCCTACACTAACTATTACCTTTAACCTCTACAAGTTTTTATGGAAGGGGGGCCTATATTCTGGCGTAAACGGAAATAAAATCCAAAACCAAAAAATCTAAGGATAAAAAATCATAACCAAAAAATCTACGGCCAAAAAATCTAAAATAAATAAAATCCACGGACATTTAATCCAAATAAAAATATGATAAGAAAATGTAAACGTCAATAATTAAAACTGATAAAAATAAAAATAATGTAAATAATTAAAAGGATTATTAGTTCATTCACAAATTTCATGTCATGCAGGTTATTACTTCAAATAAGGGGAAGGAAAAACTTTGTTACAACGGCTATATGTATGTTGTTCAAGTACGCGGTAAATCACGTATTCGCTGGCGGTGCTCAAAATCTAGTTCAATCAAGTGCAAAGCCATTCTTAAAACTACACTAGAAATAGATGGCCCAAAGATTTCAATAGCTCACAATCATCCGGCAGATCACGAAGAAGTAAAGGTTGCCAAATGCATATCACAAATCAAGGACAAGGCGTTAATATCGCGAACAAATCCGGTAGAATTATTTGCAGAGGGGATGGCAATGCTTGTCAATGTAACTAAGTCACGTATGCCAACCGAGGATACATTGAAGAGGCGTATAAGAAATCACAGGTCGAAAAAAAAACAAATGTTTGGAATGTTCATCAAACGACTTTGAACGATGGTGATAGAACCAATAACCAATGTGAAGGGTGGAATAACCGTTTCTCAAACATCGTTTCCAATAAGCATCCGTCTGTGTGGACTCTTATAAAAAAATGCGTTTAGAAGTTGCATTTGACGAGACGAAAATTGCGCAACATTCTTTAGGTAATTTACCACCAAAAAAAACGAAAGATTTTCTGTGACCTTCAACTTAGACTTAAATGTCTTTGTGAAGAATATTCAAATAATGTTCGTGGTTTACCTGACTTTTTAAATGCGATTTCGTACAGTGGCGCCGCCAGGCATAATCGAGGTAAGCGGTCGCTTACTTGAAATTTCAAGGGGGCCCAATTTTGTCGAGAAGGGTGTGAAAACTATTTTTGTTTAAAGAAATATCATAAAAATTATTGACATTTTTTATTTTTCTTATCTTTTAAAAGGTTAGAAATTTTCTCCGTCGCCTCATTTTTATTGTGTAAATATTGTTTTTAAAATTAAGTATATAAATCAAACGTGTTTGCCTGTTTACCAGTGCCAGCAAGTTCAGTCTAACGCTTCACTCAAATTTGTATGTCGTTCTCTGTAAAATTGTAGTAATAAAAGTTTTAAATAGACATTACTCTAGTTGAAGTAAATTAGTTATTGCTAAGCAAGAGAAATAGACAATAAATTCTACAAAGGGCCTAATTTAAAAAATTAATATTTCTTAAAAATTATTTAGTTTTAGCCCTTTACTGACATCATAATTTCGCTAGCGGATCTGAATATCCCTTTTTTTCTTCCCTCATGCCGTTAGCGACCGTCATTTTCTCCCCACTTCGCGAATTCAAAGGGCATTGTTACTGCTGTCAATTTTCGAATTCTCCAGATACAGCGCTAGTTTCTGGATTTTGTGATTGGGGGAATTTAAGAAAAGTTATGAAAGAGCACACCGAGAAGCGCGTGGAAAATATCTAGACTGCGTTCACGCCCAAAACAAGCGTTCAGTTGTCTGCAATATCGACAATCAACACCGAGACGATGTAACTAGGAGCAGAGAAGTTTTGAAAATTCACGTCGAAGTGGTTCTTCTTTGCGCCCAACAAGATATAGCACTTCGAGTCCCAGAAATGATAGTGACAATGAAAACAACAGAGTGAACTTTATTGAAATTCTTGATTTGCTAAAGAGGAAATGCCCGGAATTTAAATCAAATACGGAGAAGATGCCAAACAACGCTAAATACACACACAGCTCTATACAGAACGAACTAATTGGTGTCAGTGGAAAACTAATTCAGAAAATGATAGTAAATGAGATAAGTAGCTCTGGTGGATATTATAGTGTTATAGCGGACAAGTCAAAAGATAACGGTGGAACAGAACAATTAAGTGTTTGTGTGCGATATCCTTTCGAAGGAAAGGTAAAAGAACGCTTTTTAGAATTTTTGGATTTACACGTTTTCAACGCCGAAGCTATTACGTCAGGAATAATTTTATCAGAAAGTGGGTTAAGTATTACCCTGAGTATAAATCAATACATTCTTGGTATTACTAATTGTATAGCACAGAGCTACGACGGTGCCAGTGCGATGCCGGGAAATGCTAATGGGGTGAATATTCGTATGGAGAAAGCTGTTGGTGGTTTTTTTCCATAGGTGCATTGCTATGCCTATCGCCTTAATTTAGTTACCATAGATTGCTGCTCAAATATACAGCAGGTGAGAGAATTGCTCGGTTAACTTCAAGCAATTCCGCACTACGAAGCGAGTATTTCCAAGAATCCCAAAAAGAACTTGGGTACAAAGATATACTTAAAATTCCGCAAAGTTGCTAGATTCTATGGTCCACCAAGAAAAAAGGGTTACACTATTTTAGAAACAGAATTGTCGTGGTGTTTTTAGGTTTAGAAAATATTTTAGAAAACGGAAAACCTGAAGAATCCGCTGAGTTTTAGAGGCTATATTAGTCAGCTAAAAAATGTCGACAATTTGTTTGTAACCGGTATCTAATTCTAATTACAGATAATTAATCTGGTGGATGTCGACCGACCCGTTGCATGTTATTGCTAATAATTTTAGACGAAGTTCTTGAGAGAACTAACGTTTTATCTCAGTTCCTTCAAAATCCTAACTTAGTTTATTCGCGAGCTGTAGACATGTGCGAAGCCACTGTCACTGGGATAATTGACATGAGAAATGATGAACAATTTGTAGAAATTTGGAAAGAAGCTTCAACTTTGGCTGGAAAAATATCACTTATAGTACCAGATCCGCAGAGTATGCCAACCCGTCCTCTAAAGAGAAAGGGAGCTAGTAGTAAGACACTACAAGATAGTAGTGTACAGCACTTTAGGTAGAAGGTCAGAAGATGCTTTAACAATAACGGAAAAATTTAAAATAATTTTTTACGAAGTTTTGGATAAATTTCACTCTGAGCTAAGAAAAATGTTGACAAATAACGCAAGTTTATATAAGTTACTATCGGCATCTGACCCTCAAAATGAAAATTATTTAAACATTGAAGATGTAACTTCATTTTGCAAGGTTTTCCAAAGAATTGAATTTGATATGACTTCTTTAAAATCGCAACTTATTTTGGCTAAAACTCTTGTTAAGAAACATGCATTTTCTTCTCTTGAGGATTGCTACAAATATTTGCTTGAAACAAAAGAGCAATTTCTATGTCTTCTGAGATACTTCGATATAGTGCTATGCATTCCGGTATCAAGCGCTTCTTGCGAACGAACTTTTAGTGCACTAAATCAAATTAAATGTTACTCCCGAACGACAATGAGGGAAAATAGATTATCAAACCTAGCAGTACTGTTAATAAATAGATAATTCTTTAATATTTTAAAAGAAAATCCATTTACCGTCGTAGAAGAATTTTCAAAAACCAAGGATCCTATATTTATGTATTAAATTTGAATAAAAACAAATAAAGGGCATACATTTTAATAACGTCAAATATGTTAAGAATTTCTTTTAAAATTAATTTCTTTTAAATTCTTATTAATGGGGGTAGACTCCTGAATCCTCCTTGTAAGGGGCCCATTTCTAAACTTCCGCTTACCCACCAAATGTTTCTGACGTCGCCACTGATTTCGTATAACATTAGATTTCGACAATAAATTTAATTTTTTGAAAAAAGACAATTTGGCTTTTATTTACATGGATTTTTTATCCATGAGATATTTTGGTTTTGGATTTTTCAGTTTAGATTTTTTATCAATAGATTTTTTAGTTTTGGATATTTTGTCCTACATTCATATTCTGGCCTTGTCGCCAAATGGTCATCGTGGTCCGCTAAGCCTTGCACCATTGAATTTTATTCTTCACAACTGCATAGTATTAGTGATTTTTGAATTATGTCATTAATTTAAATATTTAAAAATGTAAACCTTTTAAAAACTTATGACTTTTATAGTACTAATTTTGGATCACTTCAAATTATTTTTCCATGGTTTAAAATAATTTAGCTTCCAGCGATGTTAATAATGTATAAATAATTCGAATAATTGAGTATTGCCAGTCCACAGAAACTCTAGATTCAATTAATGAAAATACATATAGCCCAATTTGTTTCTTTAAGGATGTCATTCTTTTGTCCCACGATTATCTACTTTGTTCACAAATTTGGATAATATTATTTTAATTTTGGGGGGTTTCACCCAATGCCACAAACTGGAATCGAACCCGCTCCTTTTGCTGCGAGACAATTCATGCTATAGCAAATTTCATTGCAAATTCCGGTTCTAAATCAGTTAGCATCATTTGTTTGAAATCCACTTAAGCCTGACACAAAATTATGACGGCTAATGGCCATTTGTCGCTGTGCAATTGCATAACTGCAATCGAATCAAACAAATATCGTAAAGGTTTTATCGATTAACTTTATATATAGACATCGGTTTATCGGCTAAAACGCTCAGGGATCTCGTGAAATAGACACAGTTTCGAATAGTAATACCATAAGTCTATAATTATGTTCCTTAAGTGTATCAGTTAATATATAAGCCCCTCTAGCCCAACTTTAAATTTCCCCACGCAAACCAAAGCACGTAGAAATCTAGGAGCAACAAACACAGCATGGAGAACGCAAACCGTCAAAAGTCGTGCATTTTCTTGCGTACAGTTTTCATTGGTTAGACGCTTTCGAGGGGTCGGACATTTACCCAAATCCCGTACACTTTGTCTAAAATCACAAAATCTTTTATCTCGCTCTATGCTAAATTAACATTGAAATCCCAAAACGGCTTCAAAAAGTAATGATAAAATCGCCAAAATCTCTACGAAATCCCGTACAAAATAATGGCAAGTGTCCGACCCCTCGGGCGCTTTAATGCGAGCTGCCACCGGAAGGGGGAAAATCAGAAATTGTCTTCCCCCTTTCCGAAAAATGTTCAGCGTGTTTAAAGGCTAGCTGCGTTCTCCTTGAGTTGGGCTGTTGTGTTTGTTGCTCCCAGGTAGAAACTAAACCAGTCGGTCCACAGAAGTCGGAAGAATGATCGGGAAAACATGGGAGGAAATGTCTGATATCCCCCTACAACAACTGGATGAGCTTTAATGGTGGATAATGTTTTTGAAAATGGCGCACCCACATTTTAGAATGAAAAATTCTCTTTTAATTCTAATTATTGTCGTAATAATTACGGTTAATGTTAAATCATTTGAAATGTTGGAGAGAAGAATGTTTCAATCTCAGGAAGTAGGTGTGGATTTTTGAATTTATCTACGATTTCATATCTAAAACTCGGGCTTAAGATACAAAATACCATTCTTAAGAAGCAACGCGGTCTCAGTCTGCGATTCCAAGAGTCGAACTCTTTTTATAACTGAGGTAATGATTAACAGAAAATAGTGTTAAAAATGTAAAATTGCCCAAAGAAATACTAGACTTTGATCTTAGCCAAACGATGTTGAAATTTATTATTCAAATAAATTTTTGGGTACGGCTGTTGCTTTAACATACCCTATGCTGCCTTTAAAGGGAATAGAACCGCGGGTATTTCGTATGGAACACCAATCTTTCCAATATTGGCCGCTCCATGGCTTTAGATGTTTCTGACGATAGTTTGTGAATTATGGCTCAAATTGCAAGGGCCTTGCGTTGAGGTTATTTTCCTTTTTATCGAGAATAACAAAACACCGCGGAGATTATTCGGATTTTTTAATGACATTTCGAAACACTTACAGATTTGAATGAAAACCGTCGAATGTTTTTCTGTCGAGATATTTTTGGTATTTTTTGTTTGAAAACGAAAATATTAGTTCGATTTGGAAAAATTCCTTCTCGACATAATTTATAGTGACGCGCGTTAGCGTGCTTTCCAGAATCAAGATATAATTAAAGATGTATTTAGAATTAAAAGTTACACTTTTAGATTTAACAATGGTTAACGATCGCTTTAACATTTTTTTATTCAAAAATTTCAAGAATGTAGGAATGCAAAAATTACTTTTAACGATGTTTTTTATCAGAATTTATACAGTTGCGAGAAATAATTCGAAGATTATCTTGCCATTTCGTGTTGTTGAGACATTCCGGTTGAGACACTTGTTTTAGTCACTGCTTCGAGCCTAAAACAAACAAGGTATTTTTTAAATTTGAGTAGCAAATGTTTATTGAAATTAATATTTTATACGTTTAATCTTTAGATCAAGATGGCTCATATCAGTTAATGATCGAGTCCCCAATAAGAGTTTAAAACATTTAGACCTTTATCCAAGCCTCTCTACGATACTTTTACGCCCTTAAACAATGATCCAACTTCCAAGCCCTTCTGCCAGAGATTAAAACCCTTGAAATTGTATCCAAGCTCTACAACCAAAGCTCAAACCTTTAAAATTTACCCCAAGGCCGTCTATGAGAGATATAAACCAGGCCCAAGCATTTCGGCTGCCCCATGGCAAAACCTTATAACCAACAAATTTTTGAAAAATTTGATTTTTACGCATCAGTATTACTAAGGCATGTACAAAAGTACTGTAAAAGTTTCAGGAAAAACTCATAAATATTTAACTATTTATGACTTAAAAAATGGTTTTGTATTTTATAATTTTCGCATTAAAACCACGTTAAAATCTTATAACTTAGGTTTTGAAAAAGTAAAAAATATCTCAAAATTACGATCGTGTTGGTAAAAGGTTTTGCCATAGGACAGCCGATTTGCACAAAAGATTTAAGCCTTTAAAAACTGTTCTAAGACCTTCTGCAAGACATTAAAACCACTAAAATAGCTCCAGCCCTTCTACAAAAGTTTAAGACCTTTCTAGATTTACGAAGAGGGAATTAAGATAAATTCCTATTAAACATTGAAAATTTAACATAAAGCTCTGTTGAACTCGAAAATGATCCTTACAGACGAGTTCGTCTCGATGGCAGTCATCAAAGGTCTTCGAGTAGACTTGGGCAAATGTAAGAAGGCGATGAAAGTTCCATCAGAAGGTCGTGGTTGAAGGTCACCTGACAAAAATTAATTACATTATCACATATATGAAGAAAAACAAATATCCTATTATTTAATCTACTCAGACAACATATATCCAACGGGACCAGCAACGCCACACTAAAAATATACGTCTACCTAGGATAGTGGATACATTTTAGTGTCGCCATCATTTGTCCGTTAATGTAAACGTTTAATCTGCCTTTTCAATTAATCAATCATAATATTAATTATTTCACTATTTAATATTTTAATAAGAACGTTGGAAGTTCTTGTTCGTAATAATTCGTACAATATGTAATATTAATTTTTGAGAGCCCCTTCAAAACTTACAAAAACTAACAAAAGATGTCGCATCACTCGACTTAAAAAAATATCAACATTCTACGAGGATAATTTCTCTTTTCCAGTATTTAATAACATTACGAGTCCCGTTGCACGTAAGTAGTCTGAGATCTCTCTCTCTCTCCCTCTGCTTACAGAATTCTCGAATCGTCCGCTCGAAACCAACCGCACCGCTGTGTTGCCGCAAAATATTTCGAAGCTTTTCGGACCTAAACGGGAATGGTTAAACGAAGTTATTAAAACCACAATCTATAAGAAATTATTGGTACGGTTTTGTTAAAAATCTTTCTTCAATAAATATTTAAATTCATGTATATTAACGACCAAAAGCTATCACTACGCCCTCTTTTGGTTACCCTCGAAAACTAGTTAGGTAGGGAATTATCAGACGCTATTTCTATTAGTGTTTGACAGCTAATAGCATAAGGTATTTTTATAGTACGCAATTACGTTTATAAAGTACCGTTCAGACTATGTAATTTTTTTGCTGCCAAAGTAGTTCATATCCAATGTACAATTAATTGGTCACCCTACGTTGTTCACACCATTCCCCCCAACAATTGGTGTATATTAAAATTTTGTGGATAACAATAGTATGACAATTGTCCACAGTCCACACGATAGGTTCCTCTAATGAAATCATCTGTTTTTTTTTTATTATCGTCGACTCTACCTTAATCTCATTGGTTGAATTTCAGATAGTTGTATATCTCAAACAAATTGTACACCGAACCGAAAATAATTGCGTGTTGTTTCTCCAAAAAGTGTAGCAATGTTTGCGGTTCACACTGCTTACTTCACTGCCAACTAGTTGGTCAATTTCGGTGGCCAAATTAACTGGCTTTTAAAAGTTGTATAGTCTGAACGCCACTTTAGAAGATTATGATGGATGAAATATAAGCTAGAAAAGGTTCATATTAGCATTATTATAATTTTAGTTTCCTCCATAGGCACTAACTCGGAAAAGCGTAGCGCCGCAGCGCCCCCTATAGACTCGTTTCGTTTTCGAATCTCAGAAACGTAATTTCCATAATAACGATAAGCTTACTTGGTATAGAATCAAGGCCACAGATATCTTCAACCAGGTTCATTAACCCAGGATCCAGTCCATCTCCGCCTTTGATTTCCACGTAGTCCTCTAGTCCTCTTTTCTTACACTGAAACAAATCAGCAGAATGTTTGAACCAGCCCCAATGTCCAGACGTTTCGATTAGGAACTAAAGTTACAGTCACACGAGCGACTGTACTAGCTAGAATGAAAGTATTTCTACTGAAGGGGAATGGCTATGTCGAGACCATAGATATAGGAAACGTATATAAAGGTCTAGATAAAATATAAAAGGGAGTGAATACGGAGGTGACAGCTAGCAGAGACGTGTAATTTCTGCAGGCTATCCTTATAAGACGCTATCTATCGGTAAGAAAGGTCGTGCTATCGTCGCGAGAGCCATTGTCTCCTGCTTAAAAATTATACTAAAAGTCACCAACAGATGGTGTCTAAATACTACGGCCTGCGGAAAGGTCAAGCACTTAGTACTAAAATGCTAAGAGAGCTCGCGCTCTTGGTCACGTGCCTTCCTCGGTGTCTGCTAGGTGTCAATTCCGTATTTCATGTTAGGCTTAGACGCCCCGAAATTTATCTAGACCTTTATATACATTTCTTATATCTATGGTCGAGACGATCCGTATCCGTCATGATCGAATGAGAGAGGGGGATGAAAAACCTTCACTGGGATGTGCTTCAATCGCGTCAGAAGAGATCAGTTGTAGGGAGCCAACGAGATTCCGGGCTGATTTGATTTGGTTGAGGAGGAAGGAGCCTTCTAAGTTACTGCTAAAGCATCCGGGGGATTGGAAGCAGCGCTAAAAATCGTCTCAACAAAGTCATTTCCCCAAGTAGAGATACAAACGTTCAAAACAATCCATCAAAAAAGATTTAAACTTTACATTTTTCAAAGTAGTTCACATCGAGCCCTACAAAACAACTAAAAATTTTCAAAATGATCTTCTAGTATTATTCGCTACAGCAGGATACACGACGACGAAAAAGGATGTATTGACTACAGTCCAATGAACTTTTACCATTGCTGCAATATCGTTCTATAATTTTTTAGCTTCGTGTATTCTGGCTTAAAACCAGGGGCGTAGGAAAGTTTATGAGTGGACAAATATTTGGAAATTTTACTTCAATTAGACCAAAAATCGAAAGTTGAATTAGAATTCACTCTTACTTTGTTGTTAAAAGTTTTAAACGACAAATTTATCTTTTTCATAAGGGTTGTAAAAACAAATTCACAATATTTCAGGGGAGACAAACACCGGTGTTGTCCCACAGTAGAAAATTTCGGAGGGGACATTGTCCCCTTGTCCACCTGGTTGCTACTCCGCTGCTTACAACAAAAGCTGGAACGCGAGTGCTACATAGCTACCCATAGAAATCTCATAGGTAACTAGAATGCTGCCGCCTACGGCCGAGCTTGTCGCCAGTTCGTTTTGAACCTTCAGCCAAATTAATGAGAGGCCGTAGAGTGGTTCCGCCATGGATTAAATAACCTTACAGGGATAGTTCTCTCTAATACATTTTACTATACTAGGAGTTGAAGATGTTTGTTTCAAACAAGGCTTCCAGATATTTTTGACGACCCCTCAATTTTACCAAAAATAAATAGGGGGAGAAAGTCTGGCACTTGGGTCCAACCGCACGACGTCTTATTTGAGGGGTAAAAATTTTGGGCTTCGGAAATGACTTCCCCCTCGCCTCTTTACAGGGACACAAAGGTCTCGGTTGTACTCCGCCACGATGAAAAATAGTTCTCTATAAAATACGTGAATATTAAACTTTTGCTTTCGATAATTTGGTTAATTTAGTTCCTAAATAACGTAAATATATCATAGAAACTAAAATGCGACATTTTAAAAATAATAACATGACTTTTGAAAAGAAATAAACCGTAACTAGAATAACACTCGCTTAAATCGTGGAGAGCGTGGCGCCATCTAAGAGCAGAGATCGGGACTAATTGGTAAATCTACGATGTTAAGGCCTAACAATTGGCCAGTTTAACTGAAATAATAGCTATAGCTACGAGCTTTTTTTGTTTATTTTACAATTGATATAGTAATTAGTAATTAAAATCAACCGTTTTCGAAGGAAATAATGGTCAGCATTTGTCAGAGAGACTATTTGAAATCGCGAGGCGGTGACATGGTTGCCAGGGAATAAAATTCAAAATTTTCATCTTGAGCGCGGACCGGAATACCACAAATGCACTACTTCGCGCGTAATGTGCTATCCTTATTGGTTAGAAATATCACGTGATCACTAGCTCTTCAAAAAGGGTGTCAAGCATGGTGGAAGGTAAAATCTGAAGGCAGTGATAGACTTTTCCCCATATTTAATTTTGATTTTACCCCTTTACCGATACAAATCCAGAACAAGATTTCTTGACACGTCGCCATCTCGCGGCGGCTTTTGTCGAATTTAATATTTTTCCAACGGTTTGTTTTAATACATTTGAAATTGAAATATTCAATCGTGGTCAGTACCTCAGTGGCTCTGGAGCTTCCTGGTTAAATGTGGGAAATAAATAAGTACTGTGCGAATTTTTTCATATTGTTTTTAAGCCATTTATGTATATCACCTAATTTTTCGTTAAATTGATTATAGGCTTTCAAACTGTAAACAAGTTTTCAATAGATTGGCCTTGGCCTACAAAAATAATAATTTCATCAATCGCGATTGCACCCCATTTGCAATTTTTCCCCCGTGTATCGGTAAAATCGAGACTTTCGGTCGTTGACAATTCTGGCCACCATGGTACGTCTGGAGCAAATATTGTACCCCAGAGAACTATCCCTGTAAGGTTATTTAATCCATGGTTCCGCCAAGGAGGATAATAATCCTCCTTAATTCCGCTACTATCGCGGGAGCTAGGTGACGTCATTCTCTCTGGTGGCATTAGATTCTTGGCAGAACCACTCTTTGAGCTCTGATTGGCTGAGATCAGGCTATCGTCTGCCACGGCGTTTGGTCCATTTGCCAGTTACACGGCAGCATTCTAGTTACCTATGAGATTTCTATGTAGCTACCCGTCCAACATCGCGTTGCTTCGCGAACCAGGCCTGCGTTTAGTAACGCTCAATGGAACCAATGGATTCACAGTTGAATACACGGTTTTTTTTAGGAAACGGTTTTTCCTCCGTAACCTATGTTTGATCTTGATCTCGCCATGACCGAATTCGGTTAATAGCTTTAGTTAGGGCAGTGGTTTTCAACATTTATTTTCCGCGGTACCCTTCGCTATCAGAAACTAAATTCGCGGAACCCCTGAAATTTGAGGATTGAAATATTACCCTGGGGGTCAGTGGATAAAGCCCCCCGCGTTTGGAAAACCCAAACGCCCCAGATATAAAAAAAAATGATTTTTTTTATGAAAAAGTTATTTATAATAATAATAATAATATTTATAATAATTTATAAACAAAACTGCTGAATTAAAAATGTATTAATCAAATCAACACAAATATGAAGTAGAATTATAGGGTTTTTAACCTTTTCATATATATATTTTGAAATGTTTCCGTGGAACCCCTGGAGCCATCTCGCGGAGTTTCGCGGTACACAGTTTGAAAATCACCGAGTGAGGAGATCTTAGCAGTCATGTGACCATAGTACCTTTCTGAGCATTCCTGTTTCGACTTGGTGGTTCCTCGAGTTAAGCATCGTTGATTGTACGCCCACACTCGAAGCCAAGATTTTGATACTCTCCGGATAGATGATGGACACGCTGCAGTTCGTTCTCCGGCCGTAGTTGCGCAGCGTGAACACGCCAGTCGTCTCTTGCAGGATCACGTTACAAGCTACGATGCAAACAGACAATGAAATGATATTACGCAAGTTTCAGACCAGTGAAAAATCTAACTGTTCGGTTTCGCGTCGTCTCTACTGGTACTCAAAACTATTTAATCTACAACTACCACAAATTTTTTGTGAAATAGTCATTAGCTATTTGCTTCGTCTTTATAGTGAAAACGCGCCAAGGCCGGCCCGGCGTTACGGTATGTGGGACCCTAGGCAGTCGCTTCGCTTGCCTTGCCCTAGCCCGGCCCTGGCCGAGGCGTATTAATTTGTACTTCAGTTGAGTATTTCTACCCCTAGAGCCACTTATCCTTTGGGTAATACACTAATTCTACGTCACTTCATACACTTAGCTATCAGTAATTATTTGGATCATCTCGTACACTTGTAGAAACTTTTTATAGACTTATTTTAGAGTTATAGAAACTCGCGTCTAAGCATTGTAAATTTCATTATTATATTACAAAGAAAAGTTATTCTTGTGGTAGTTAGTAATTAATACACTTTTCAATATACTGATAAACATTAAAAAGTTGATTTTTGAAAACCACTAAGTCTTACCAGATGGCGGCAGCAGTCTGAAAAATATTATTAACTTGTTTTTAAAGCGAATATTTCCCAAGATTAACTGTTATTAATAGGGTTTACATAAATATCGCTTAAAATGAGTGTTATTGTAAAAAATCATAGAGTATTTATTAACTTCCAACAGCTTAAGCCATCTAGTATAGATAATAGTATTAAAATCGAGGCGCTAATGGCTACACGTTTGTATTCGTGTAACCACGCCTCTTCCCCCTTTTCACGGGTTATCTGCCCCCTTTCTACCGATAATGGAAGGAGACCTATCTCTTCATGTAGGTATTTTCTCTTCTAGCTAGCATGATAACAAAGGCAAATAATAAAAATCATCAGCCTATTCTTTGACAATTAACGAATTCTTTTAATCGTTTACCTTTAGAAACCTAATCACTCGATTATAAATGAGAAAAACAAGTCATAAATTGCGATTGTAGATGGATAATTTACGTTTGAATTTAAATTTCCCTTCTTCATGCACTGAAATATTTAATAACGCTTACTCTCCCCTTAAGGTAGTACGTAATTTGTGAACGGCCGAAAAGTTGCATTGATCTATATATTATCCGCTATCAGGAATGTATTCTCGGTGTAAACATTTGGTAAGAAAGAACTCTCACGTTTGGCGTTTCTTCTGAATCGGACAGCGACGGTGAAGCCCTCGTGTTGAAGAGGCACTTTGAACGCCAATAATCCGGCGTTTTGAGACATGAAGAACGCTTTCCACGGTTTATTGGAGCCGCAGTATTCGGAGAAACGCTGCGTTTTGGGCTTCGGGTGGTCCAGGTCTCCCGGAAAGAACTGTCCGTTTAGCTCCCAGCCATCGATCACCTAATTACCAAATACAACAAAGACCCATAAATTACACGCGAAAATATAAGCCATTTGCCAAGTTCTCTAAGTCTGGCGTCTCGAGAGAATTCGGACCGGCAAATAGCTCTTTAATTATAAAATCGTATGACTCTTAGACATTAGGACACGACACGTGGAATGATTAAGGAAGACATTAATTCTGAAAATGGACTTACGCTGAGTAATCCGCCTTTGCTGCAGCCAATGTCGAAGTCGACGAACTCGAACTCGACCAGGAACTCGGGAGCCGTGATTATGTACAGCCCGCAGACTTGGCTCGCCCCGGACGAAGAGAACGAATACACGCCCTCTTCCGATCGCACAAATATACACTCTGTTCAAAACAAAATTTAAAACGTATCATATACACTAGCGGCAGAATTAAATATTTGGTAGGGTTCAAAAGTAAAAAACCGAACAAAATAACTAAAATACATTGGTTAATATTTTCCAAACAGTTACTTAGTGTCCGTCTTCGTGTACCCTACTTTAACACACAATAATCACTATCGATAAAATTGCTTTAAAGTTTAAACATTTTAATCTTAATCGTGTTTTTCGTGTTTCCAACTTAACCACACAGTAACCACCATCGATAAAATTGCTTTGTTCAAACATTTGTTCCTTCTCGTGGTTCTTGATTTTCCACCTTTACCCAAATTATCTACAAATCAAATGTATTCGGAAAATTAATAGACTGAAATTTAATTTAGGAAATTTTTCGGATTTAGGTTCGGAGCCGGGGCACACCATTGAAAAAAGTAATAAAATAAAATAAAAAGATTTGTACGTACAACCATACGTTTCGGGGGCATGTGCCTTGTGTACTACGCTACTGTTGGGAGCGATAATACATTCATTGCACGCCCTTCTTAAGTCAAAATATCCGATAACTGAAGATATTCAGTTAGTATCAGCTTAAACATTTATATTTCGGTCAGATTCATGATCCCAAGTAACCGCTCTGAACTAATCTGCTACAATTCATTTCACAAGATTTAGTGATTCAGTTAGTAGAGCAGTTTTCTGACGTTTAGTATAGTAAATAAAATCAAAATAAACATTAATAAAAATTCCGAAAGGAGTTTAATCGAGGAATATGAGAAATCGATAACTGTGAGACTGCTGAAATACGGTCACCTTCTGTCGGACGAAATGCATTGAATTCAGCTTATTTTAGGGTTTAATCTATTTAATTCGCATTGACACCGGTATCAACTGATTTCATAATAATAATAATAATAATAATAGGCGCAAGTCAGCTGGCGATTTTTAATGCCTTTGAAGCCAGGTGTCCGGGTTACAATGCGTATGAGGGTGTTGGCAAGCCCTTCATGCCAAGCGAGTCAACAGCTCCCTCCACTAACCATTCCCGTTAACCTCAAGTCTTATGAAAAGTGGAAACCCAAGAGCTCGGGAAAAAAACACCTTTATCCAGTGGGTATAAAACTTTCAAACTCAACACAGAAGCAAAAATGCAGATAACCTGATATCTGATCTATCGAAATTATTTTCTAGGATCAGAGAACGCAACTGGTTTCTGAGAATCGGTTGGAAGCGCTACAGTTTTCCAAGGTATAAATATGAAAATTTGACGCCTTTGCGTGAAATTAATAAAAACACTTGGAATGTCTAAGGTTCCATTGGGATGGTGATACGAAAGCGCGTCGAGAAAAAGGCGGGGCTTAACTACATCAAGTGTAAGACGTAACATGACATTTCAAATTCATTAGCTCTAGGTTTGACGCGAAAAGAATGCGTCGTCATGGTAACAAATAGGCGATCTTCCCACGCAAAAAAAGGCTTATAAAACAATGGATTTAAAAACCACAATTTGTTATCGTACTTAATATTTTTAAGTAAATATAACGTTCTTCGTGAAAGAAAATTATGTGTAGTGATACCTAATTTCCGGTATTTGTATGTTTATAAAAGAGATAATCAGGTAAGCTAATAATATAATAACCATGATTAGGCTTAATGACGAGGTTTCGTCGAATTAGGGTAGCGAGGCGCGAGAGTTTTTCTCGTGAGTTTTCCCGCCAAAGGACACGCCCGTTTCTACGAGCTTCATCACTGCCGTAAAAATCTTAATTAGACATTCCAAGTGTATACCTATATAGTTTGCTGCTAATAACTAATCACTAATAGTATTCTCGATAACAAGTATTGCAAAATGAGAGTGATCTGTTTCAAAGAGGCTATAGTATTATCTGTGAAAAAAAAAGATTTCCTCTCTTTTTCCTTATTCGGATTATAAGGTATGCATTTTCCCATAAAATAAATATGCAACTCTCTTCCCAAGCAATATTACCTCCGGGATCTGCTCTCTATTAGACAGGCGAGATCTTTCGGAGAAGTCCGAAGGGAGACTCCATAAAACATTGGTCGATTCAGCAAGAACAATTGATCGAATCCACCGTGTTTACAAAATGAGCTCTCTCTCTAGTAACTACTGTTCCAACCGTACCAGCAAAACATGAAAACATAAAATGAAACAGATAATGACGATCGCAGAACCGACGAAAGGATTTGGAAAAATGAATTTGACATTTGCCGTATTTATGGAAAATGTCACTTTACAAATTGAATTACCAACACAAGAGGCAATATTGTAATCGTACGACGCAGAAACACTGCTAAAATTGTTGCTCAGATTCGTAAAATTAATTAAATGCATCTGTACTTCGACCAACGAACGCGAGAACGAACGAGAAATCCACAAACTACTCGATTTTCGTCTGCTAAGCAGACGCTTTGTCTTTCGTAATAGCAAATCGTTCGGAAGTTGGCCGCTACGTGGATCTATGTAAACTGAAAAGCTTATTTGGTACGTATTGGCGTTGCCTTCATCGAATTTTATCCCTTTGTTTTGTCAATTCAATATAGGCAAAGCAAAAATAAAGAGAGATGGATTATAGTTTCAATCGAGTTAGAGAGATGGCGCCAGGGGTTCCACGAAGCTATATTTATTCTAATAATATGGTTTGAAAAGCGAGAAAATCCGAAGATTTGACATTGACGGTTTCATTTCGATCAATAATTTCCTCCTCCCAGTCACGATGTAATTACAGTAGGGATCTACCGTAGACTAAAGAGTTTCGTAAACGAAAATTCTTTCGTTTAATCTTTTCAAAGTAATTATTTTTAGTGTAATAATTAACGTTATTTTTTTATTATATTGGCTGTTTATGTTTAGATTTTAAGTTTGTATAAGAGTTTAGTTGTCTTAAACGTTTTTAGCTTGTTTATTGCAATTTAAAACCAATTTAATAGTAATATCTAAAGCTAGTTTTATCTCGTCCTTGGTTACACTTTACCTCACAATATTCATCGCCGGATATCACATCATACCTCAACCATTAATTAGTCCATGCCTCAACCATGGATTAAGCCTCAACTGTAACTTATCGTTGTGCGTGTAAACAAGAAATACTACTGGTTTTTCGAACTCCAGTACCAAACAACGTCCGATGATCGTATTGACAAGTGCGATTGCTGCTAGTAGCGCTCTTCGTTGTTTTAGGGTAAAAAGTCTGTAAGATCTATTCCTATTCCGTAGTGGCAAATTCAGACGCGTGAGTTTTTCATAGGTTAGCTAGCTCACTGGGTAAACTTGGGGAACCTATCTTACTTTACCGAAATGCCAACTTGGCTTAGTGTGAAATGGGAATTTGAAGTTCAATTACCATAATTATCCACAATTACTACCCTAAATTTCCGAAACAATTTATACTTAAATTACGAAAACCAAGAAATTCGAAAAAATATTTCCCCATAATTTGACTTTCACATTTTACCTTGATATTTGCCTACGCGATGGCATAGTACCTGAGTACAAAGAGTATAAAAACTACGTAACGTAGTTTTTATACTCTTTGCTGAGTAGACGTGTCAAAAGTTACCACTCGCGTAATTTAACATACATCAGCCTACAGAACCGTAGTTACAAGACTTTTTGTACGAACTAATAGCTATTTTTAGTATTAGCAAACTTTGTAATCTAAGCCGAAAGAAAAATAACGGCGCCGAAGAAATGTAACTTCCTAATCTTTCGACGAAAAGCAACAAGGCTTCTTTAAATTCCTAATTGAGGGCCTAGGCTTAAGTCTACGACGAATTAATTACAAATTCATAATGACAATCCCCCCACGGAAAAAAATGAGCGAGCTACTTGGCGTTTTGGGCACACTAATTAGAAAGCGGAAGGAATTGCAAAGAGCCACGAAATTTATTCCTCCTAAAACTAATCGCACCGCGAACTGAAATGTAGGCCTATAATTTCATTAAAACGAGAAAACTTGGAACGACGAACGACCGCGGAAAAGTGAGACCTCATTGTACCGTGCAGTAATAAGACCGTGATTAAGCTTACCTATATTTCGCTCAATTGCAGAAATAAGAATTTTATAACCAAAAGCAAAATATTATTATTATTATTTCTGTGGGGGCTCTGCCCTCGTTTGGTTTTTCCTGTGGGGGCTCGAGCCCCAGAGCCCCCACGGGATCGCCGTCACTGAATAATTAAATAGCTGATTATAAAAACTGAAGTATTCGTAAACAGATTTCGAAATAGCTTTATTTATTAACAGTAGTAGTCGTAAACAGATTTCGAAATAGCTGGTTTATTAACAGTAGTAGTCGTAAACAGTTTTCTCAATAGCTGATTTACAAACAAACAGCAGTAGTAAACATTTCTAAATAGCTAGTTTGAAAACAGCAGTAGTCGTAAACAGATGTCTAAATAATTGATTTACAAACAGCAGTAGTCGTAAACAGATTTTTAAATAGCTAGTTTACATATACAATATAGCGGGAATTCAAAATGACGGTATAATTCAATGGCAATTTCCAAAAATATCCCCACCGGCATTTCAGGTATGTTTCCCGTGGCACTGTAGCCTCGTGGAAAGCATCAAGATATCGTTCGTACAATCCAGGCTCGAATACTGGAGTGCTAATATTTAAGATATAAATTAAAGGTGTAATAATATTGAAATTAATTTGGTTTCTATCAAATAGGGGACGTCATGTGACAATTTTGGGTATACGTCACTAACTTGTAAGCTGTAGCTCTTGAAGGTAGAAAGCACGCGCTGCAGTCGCGAGACCCTTCGCAATCTGAAGCCCGCGTGCAAAACTCTCGTGAAAGTAAAACTCTTAAATAACTTGCGCTCGTGACACAGATAAAAAACCATTTTATTTCATATTTGTTTCTATAGACAATCTTTATACAATATCTATGCAGGGTGGTTATGAAAAATTTTGAAGGAGTTGTAGGGGGTGAGTTGAGAAGTATGCCTGTTTTTTTCCCATTTTCCTACGATGAACCTACTAGCCCCTGGAAGTAGGCTGCAACAAGTGCAAACTAAGCAGCAGGGAACATTAAGGTTTGGGTTTGTGTGATAGGTAAAAAAGGACTTTGTAAACAAATCGAGGTAACCAACGTAAAAAAGTAAACTTAAACAGTATTTAAAGTCCCTGCTGCTTGATTTTGCGCTTGGTGCAGCCTACTTCCAGGGGCTAGTAGGCCACACTTTGAAGCTCTCTGGCGCCCTTTTAACTCATCTTATGAAAATGGGGAAAAACAGGCATACTTCTCAACTCACCCCCTACAACTCCTTCAAATTTTTCCATAACCTTTGAAACACCCTGTATAATACCTTTAGAAAGGGTAATTTTTCTAAATATATTCGGTATAGAATAGTTAAGGTATTATGGATAGAAATACTTTGGAATGATTTGATCTAGGGGTTTTCCTTTAGACATATCCAAAGAATTATATAGCTCCCCATAAATGTTTTATAGAGTTCTGTAGGATTCTTTGGTAAATTTGTTGAAAATGCTTTTACTGGGATGTCATTATATTGCCAGCTCTAGAATATAATTATTATAAGTATCGGAAACAAACTTCGAATCCTTTTTAAGAAATCTGCGCGCCAAAATTGGCTCAATTGGCGGCAATAAGAACAAAGTAGGCAGCCCGTATCCCGAGATTAATCCCATCAGAGTAATTCGATTCGAACCACGACTGCGGAAGGGCCCTAATGGACACAAATCGATTCCGCAACTAGGGCTTTCGCAGCTTCTGTTATCGTACACCAACTGCGGAGTGACCCATCGAACCGCGACTGACCAGCATCCGCGGAGGAGCAGGTGGGCCAATTACATCGGACGCTCTCGGAAAGATAAAAATATCAACTTCCGAGGAATTCAATGAAAAACGATCTGATATTATCGGACCGTTAAATCTAGGAGCAACAGACACAAGGAGAACGCAGCTAGCGTTTAAACACGCTAACGAAGGGTTGTGTACGAATTTCATTGGACGAGCGTCACGAGCCTTTACGCTGAACGTTTTACGGGCGGGGGGGAAGACAATTTCCGAATTTTCCCCTTCCGACGCAAGAAAATCCACGACTTTTGACGGGTTGCGTCGAGGGGTCGGACATTCCCAAAAAAAGCGTACAGGATTTCGAAATCTCTGTGATTTCGCGATTTCGTCAAAGATTTCGTGATTTCGTCAAAGATTTCGCGATTTTATAAGATTTCGCGACTTTGTCAGAGATTTTGCGATTTCGTCAAAGATTTCGCGATTTCGTCTGAGATTTCACGATTTCGTCAAAGATTTCGCGATTTCGTCAGAGATTTCGCGATTTCGTCAAATATTTCGGGATTTCATAAGATTTTGCGATTTCGTCAGAGATTTTGAAATTTGGTCAGAGATTTTGCGATTTCGTCAGGGATTTCGCGATTTCGTCGGAGATTTCTTGCGAAGTGTACGGGATTTTGTACAAATGTCCGACCCCTCGGGTTGCGTTCTACTTGTGTGGGGTGTTGTGTTTGTTGCTCCTAGGTTAAATCTTGGAGGAATAAAACAAGTATACAGGAGTTGCGGAGAGCTGCGAAATCGGTTTCGTCAGTGACTGTGAACTCGCGCGAGACGGAGGGGTTCAAACGCGACTAGCGCCAGCTGCATACGGAATTTTGCAACTATTCTCATTTTATATCATTGTTTTCGCGTCGTCTGGTTTGTTTTGAAACATTTCTAAATTCTTTGCACCTTTTTCCAAAATGACTCGTATTTGTTTGGAGGAATAAAACAAACCAGACGACGCGAAAACAATGCTATAAAATGAGAATAGTTACAAAATCCCGAATGCAGTTGGCGCTAGTCGCGTTTGAACCCCTCCGAATCGCGCAAGATCACGGTCACTGACGAAACCGATTTCGCAGCTCTCCGCAACTCCTGTATACTTGTTTTATTCCTCCAAGGTTAAATGGAGTAGGCAGTAGCGCGTAAGATGGTAGATCAACGAAATTATATTTTTGCCACTAGGAGTCCTGTTGATTGACTGCTAGGATGAAAACTCCGAAGGAGCTTAGTGGCTAGTGGCCGAGATTCTGCTTAACACCGAATTGCGTAAACCTGGGGAAAACATTTATAGTACTTTATCAGGAAACTATGAATGAATACACTTAGTCCAAATTTTGGCCAAACTTCGAAAAAATTGCTACTGGGCTGAATTTTGGCAGGCACCTCCATTTAGTCGTTAAAAAGAAAATATCAAAAATCCCCAATATTTGATTGTGATCCCAATTATTTGAGCGAAATAGGCGCGCAAAAGTAGGGCCCGGCTATTTTGTACAAGACCGGTTTTATGGAATGAGTCATAGTTTTGGCGCAATTGCAGATTAAACGTTGTACCCGAAACACGTTTTACAATTGGGCGTCTTCCTTGGCCGCTTTCCAAGTTGACTATGGACAGATTTGGTTGAGTGTGAAAAGGGGAATTTTAACAACACTTTATACTACCTTTAAAAAGGCTTTTAACTTCGTATAGACGAAACCAAAAGTGGATCAAATAAAAGTAATTAAGGGCCCATAGAGCAACGCTAAAATCATTCGACACATTTGAAATCACGCGCCTAAGCGATTCGTGACCACCAAGCGGAGAGGTAGGGAAACAACTCTAATTTCCCGAGGGATGCTGGGAACTTTTTGAAAGGGAGCTAGGATAAAATACATGTAACGATTGCAGGACCAAAAACTTGTTATGTATTCGTGGCTGCGCAAATTACTTTGCGTAAATACCAAAAAAATTAACAGAAGGGCAAGGGTCAAGGTTCGTAAAAATGCGTACTTGGATTAATGCTATTATTATAATCCAAAATATAATGTTGTGATATACTTTTGTGATATAATGTTGTGATATAGTTTTGTGATATAATGTTGTGATATAGTTTTGTGATATAATGTTGTGAAGACTTGTGATAATCAAAACCAAAATGCGTGATATTGATAGTCCTCCAATTTGTGATATTTTAACTGATGAGGTAACTGCTTTCGATGAAGATATAATAAGCCCTAATAACCATGACAAGAATGAAGACAATGCTAACCCTAATCCATTAACAACATTGCCAACTTTAAATGAGTATATTCAAAATCAAACCAATGAAGAAAATCATATTAAAGAATGCCAACAAAGATTTGAACTACACGAAATGTTGATGAGAGATAAAAATGTTAACATTCATTTTGAAAACCTAATTCAGTCTTTTTTATCATTGAAAGAAACCATTGATTCCAGAAATACCGCAACCCTCAAAAGAAAACTTGGGAAAAAAGACTTAATGGGGCAATTAATTATAGAGTACTTTGAAGAAGCAAAAACATTGGAAGAAAACCTTATTCCTAAAATAACGCGCATAACTATATTGTATTTCTCTGAAGATTTAGAACCGGTTCTGAGTTTTTATGCGAACAGTGTTTTTGAATATCTATTGACTGATTCTTTGGCAGTTTGGAGATAAAGAAAAACCTCTACTACTAACTGTGAAAGCTTAAGCTACGGAAAAGAACCAGAAACAATTAGAGGCCTATACACTTTAGGAGGAGGCACGCTTGGAGAAATTTGGAGAAGAACGAAGAGAGCAAAAGAAAACAAAAACTTATCATTGCAACAGAACATTGAAAATACAGAAATTTATAAAGCAACTTTTGAAATTAGAATGACCAACGAAATGAAATTAGTTTATTTACCATTTGAGTTGATAAATAGAGATTTGAAAGGTGGTAAGTTTTTTCCTCGACCCAACTTTTTGCCTTTTATCAGGCGTGTATTGGAGGACACTAAAGAGCTAGTTAACCCAACAGATTTCAAGGAGCATGGGCGAGCAATGATATCCGTAAGTTAATTTAATCTAAGGACCTCTATGGCCGTTAAATTAACTCAATATTTTACAATTTAGGTAGCTGTAGGGACAGTTAGAAAAAACCTGGATCAGTACGAGGCAATATTTAACAACAGTATTAAAGAAGAAAATGTTACGTTGGAAGAAAATATACAACATCGCCTATTTCTAATGTGGGTATGGAAAATTGTGCATGCTACCACTGAAGAATTTATTTCGGGTAATGCAAAGAAAAAAATGTCAAAAGGCGGGCAGAATTTAAGAGACAATCTTTATGCAAAGAAACAGAAACCAAAGAGAGGACGTAAATCTCAATCCCAAACTGATGACCCTGAAAAAGAAAAACTTAATAGTCAAAAACCTAAAAAGTCAAAGTCTAGTCAAAAGGAACCCACCAAAGAACAAGTGATCCAATCTAAATCCAAGAATTCAAAACCGAAAAAGGGTAGTAAAGATGAAGCCAACGAAGTGCGACTGATCAGCGTTAAATCCAAGAATTCAAAATTGAAAAAAACTAGTCAAGGTAAAAACAATGAAGAACTGACCGGAGCTAATCCTAAAAATTCGAACCCAAAAAAGACTAGTCAAGATAAAGACAACAAAGAAGAACTTACCAAACCTAAACCCAAAAGAGTTAGTCAAGATAAAAGGAAAGTGAAAAATTTTATGAAAGCTAAACCAAAGAATGCCGAACTTGTAATTGTTGATGCAAAACCCGTGATGGAGCCCATCAAGATTAAACGAAGGAAAAAATCTGAAGCAAATAGTAGAAGTGAAAGTGTTAAAGAGGGGCCTCAAGTAGTAGAAAACTCACCAATAACTTCTCAGCCGTCTACATCGGGTAGAATAACTTCCAGAAAAAGGATAAAAAAATTATTGGACTTTTATATTTATGAGTAGCTCTAGAAAATAAACTTGCGAGTTTTGAGTCATTTTAAATTGTTTATTAAAAAAAAATGATACTTATGTTTTTAACAAATGGATAAATGTTCCTGCCATAATGTACTTATTTAAAGGTCAACTACATAAATCTTCGGTTTACTCTGTCTTTCACTGGAAGTAGGCTGACCGCAATACACGTGCGCCATGCAGTCAGCCTATTTCCAGTGAAAGACAGAGTAAACCGAAGATTTATGTAGTCGGCCTTTAAGTACCATGATGTTTTTAATAAGTTTTCCAAATAAAATTACTTTGATTTATTTGATCTTTCAATAACACACCACTTTCAAATTAATTTCCCCATATTTTCAAAATAAAATTGGTTAATGTTTTTATAGTTTAGCTTCCCTTAAATACAGTGGCACATCTCTGTAATCTTTGTTTCCCGAATGATGACCATGAATATTTCTTTTAATTAATATAGACTTTTTAGCTGTAGAATAATTAACACTTGATAATTTGCTGCCTGAGGAGAATTTAAACTGACTAAACAGACTCTCGACTGCACTGCCGTTAACTCTACTGGGGGCAATGAAATAGCCAGGGTTACGAGAGATGAAGTCTTCACATAATGACAGGAAACCAAATACCGATATTCTTAAAAGGTCCCAAGTTTGCCACGAGATGAAATCTTTTTGCGTTGACTTGTTTAATTCAATTTCAGGGTTACTTTTTATCAAGTCACTCACCCAGCATTCAAAGTAATCATATCCTTTACGAATAGAGGTTAAAATTTCACTATCCATACTAGAAACCTTCTTTTGACAAATCAACCCATTTTCAAATAATTGATTACAGGCTCTTAAATATCTGTAGCACTGAAAAGCTTTCATTCTTTCAGTATGTGATCTACCGATGTCCTCGTGGAAGGCACATAGCTCTGATAAAACATTTTCTTGTTGAAAAATCTTAGAGGGTATGACGCTTAACCGAGTCCACGAATCTCGAACTATGTAACTTTCTTGCAGCTTTGGTTCAAATCTTAAAAGACCTTTTTCTTGTCTTTCATCTTCCCTTTTTTTTAAGTCGATAAGTTGTTTCCACCCAAATCTAAATCCACAAAGACTATAGTCTTTCGGACCTCCATTTCTAGATGCATATAACGCACCTATCATATTCTTTAACTGATGGGTGGGACAAATAACAAAATATATTAAGCGGCCTTTTCGAAATGGATTAGGGAAAGAAGGGTTGACCGAGAAATCAAGACCAGTTGCAGTTTTCTTATATCCGAAACTCCACGTTGTCGCATTGTTGTTAATTTTATAAGAGTTAAGTTTTCACTCGCTCCATCACACACAATTCCAATAGTGGAAAAATTATACGCCTCAAGTACTCTAATAGTTTCATAAAGGCAAGCAAGAACAAAACTATGTTTCACTGAAGAGCTTGACGTAAAATAGGGCCCAATTACATCATATCCTGAAGACATATCCCTCCATAGAAATTGCAAAATGTACTGAGCCGCAGAAGGAGTTGTTTTGTTTCCGTCTTCAAATATATCATGCAGGTTAATAAATTCATCTTCAGTCATTGCTAGTCCAATAAATTCGTGTGATTTCGAATTCCATATGATCTTGTCTATCACTTTAACCTCATCATAGATCAGTACACCCTCTCCAAGAGGGACCTTTTCATTTTTACAATGTTTTTCACTTTGAAAATCTGCATTTTTTGCAGCCTCGTCTTGCAGGTACTTGTGATCAATGCCTGGTTTGCTATTCAAATGTTTTGTTTTGTTTTTTAGAGAACTAACGCTAGGAAGCTGGAGAATTTTAAATGATTTTAACGCTTCGTACGCTGCTGGGCTTCTCGAATAAATGGATAAAGCAATTCGATAAGTAATGGAACTCCAAGTGTTGCTTTTTGAACCAGTTTCACATTTAAGTTGGTCGGATAAGAAATCTGTTGAATCCTTTTTTTGCTGAACAAACGATTCATTTTCCCAGTTTTTTGTTAATGAAGCCTGAAATTCACTGGTTCCTCCAATGTTGGTGATCGACTCTTGAACTTCTTTTGAGAAATTTTGATTTAAAATCTGGACAATTTTGGACATTTGTGTAGAATTATTTTCGCTCAGTGTAAGATTTCTGTCTTCCAGGATTTTTTCATTTTTTTTTTCTTTTTGCAGCAGTACGTTTCTAGCGCTAGCTAGTTTACGCAACCTCAAAGTTTTAGACGTTGGTGTTAAATAAGATGCTTTATAATGACTGTCTATTTTAAGCCTTTTAAATTTTGTTGTTGGAGTTAATTCTGCTTTTCTTTTTTGGGCTCGTCCTAGATAATTTGTTAAGCTTATGCAACTACTACATTTTTGAATTCTTTCAATTTTTCCTCTCTTCTTTTCCGAAAGATGAAATATTGGGCAATCTTGTGATTGGTAGCGAGGAAAGGGGTGGTTGTAAAATTGAAGTTTTGGGTTACAAACCCCTTGAACTTTATCTTTCAATATACCAGAACAATATACGTAATTTTTTTTTACTAATAAGTTGAGAATATCTTCAAACTTTTCTTGGTCAAAAATGTTACTGGTAATGAGATTAAATACTTCAGTCGGTTTAAAAACTACGGATAAAGTACACTTTCCAGATTCGGTGAGTAGAATGTTTATTGGTTCAATGTCTTCTTCAATGAGGCCCAGTAGCGAAGGAACGAAGGCTAGAGCATGTTCTCCTCGAATAATATTTTTAATCTAAGGAAAACAAATTTTAATTTAAAATTCGCTCACACCATAAATACAAACGTGGATCAATTATTTGATCCACTTTTGATAAATGCTTATTTAGATTACCTCAAATGTAACATCTTCATACTGCTGTTTGTTGAGGGTTTGTAAAACTTCAATTGGAAACTTTTCTAAGACAGGGTCTTTTAGTTTAAGATTATGAAGCGTAAAATTTCCATCAATTTGACATGAAAAATCTCTCATGGGATTAGTTATGGTTGAATCAGTTTCAGAACACTTGTTTGCTTTCCCTTTGGGTGAAATAATTATATCGCGGCTGCACTGAGTTGCCTTTTCTTCAGATTTTTCTTGTCTTAAATTTAATTCATCAGTTGCTTGGCAATACACATTTTTGGAGTTTATGGTATATCCAGTTGTGGTTGTAGGCCTTTGCACTTGCTTTGAAAGTTTAGATAAGTTTGTAATATCACAATTCGTCGCCTTATTCTTTGTAATTTTTCTATTTATCAAATAATAATTGTATTGCGTACTTTTATCCATCTTTAGAAAAACATGAATTAATTTATACTAACTTAAAAAATTTAAATACCCATTTTAACAATTTAACCGAGAAATAACGCCCAACTTTTCGCGCCTATTTTGAGAGGTCGAAGAGGGTTACCCAGAAGACCCTGCGCGTTTTTTTTTTTGTTGGGAACGTGCCGAATTACTCCACCCGCCCTCTCGAACTGCTTCCCGACTTACGGGTAGACGCGTGACGTCAAATGAGTCGAATGATTTTAGCGTTGCTCTATGGGCCCTTCATTACTTTTATTTCATCCACTTTTGACGAAACTATATACTTCAACCTTGGATTAATTAACGCATAGGGATATTCCGGTTTAGCAAAAACCTGGAAACCTAAGCTAATGGCGCTCTAGCGGTGAGAAAGTTCCCAGCTATATCAGCGCAAGCGCAAAAAACGGGGAGTTTATTTTTCGAACTAGTTTTGGCGTCTAATTTGAAAGTAGATATAGTAACGGGTGGCGTAATTTACGAACAAAAATTGTGCCCCGTGTTTCGCGCATGCGCGGACGTTTGCACGCCTATTTTTCCCGATAGAGCGCCATTAGAACAGGAATTTCCGCAAGCGAAAGGAATTTCAACGAGACCGGAATCTCCCTATGCGTTAATTAATCCAAGCTTCAACTACCTAAATCCAGCTACGAGCAGGGTTATTCAACTTCTAAGAGGTCGAATTATGACCTTATACCAATAATAGAAACCGGGATCCCACAATAAGTCTGACTTTCTTCCCCCAACTGGGTGAAGGAGGTTATTTTATGTTGATTTGTCAACAGCGTCCTCTATTGCAGATAAAAAGAAGTTCGTGAAAAAATATGTACACAAATAGTGGGTAGATTAATGATGAAAATAATTTATTAAAATTTCTTTATTTTATTACTTTGAAAACCAATAAATTCAGTAAATATTTAATTAAAATTGTGGCTATCTTCACTCAATGTAAACTAGATGTAAATAACCAAC
Source organism: Leiobunum rupestre (assembly GCF_980474605.1). Classification (NCBI taxonomy): domain Eukaryota; kingdom Metazoa; phylum Arthropoda; class Arachnida; order Opiliones; family Sclerosomatidae; genus Leiobunum; species Leiobunum rupestre. The sequence goes on from NC_143394.1 coordinate 481,906, forward strand.
CTCCTAAAGTTGAATGACCCTTGTAGAAGTGTCTCTCTTTTTGTTTCAGGTGACTTTGATGGCGATAACACTTTTCTTGCGTTCAAGTTTCGACGAAGCGAGGGTTAATAACAGTCTATTTTAGATTCTGATTCAATATCATTATTTTGACGAAGTAAGCGTAATATTTACTTTTGGGAGCTTTTTGATATTCAATAGCCCTTGATCTCAAGCGAAAAGTGACACACTAAGCTAAATTGGTTTATGGCCTGGGGTCCTTTTTATAATTAGGCCGATATTTCTTCCAACTATAGATCCTCTAAGCTTCAATTAGCGTGGTATCTTACAAATCTCTTCATTCCTAAAAATTTACACTTTTTCCCTTTTCAAAAGTTCTTAAAGGGAACATAAAGCATTTTATTTCTGCCGCCCCCGAAAAGATTTCCAATTTTGAGCCCTCCCTTCTATCGAGGGGCTGATCACCCCGCGTAATCGGTGTACAGAGCCGTACCTTTGACTGTACTAATGGGATTACGCGTAATCTTTGAAGTCCCTGCCTTTGGCAGTGCTAATCTAAGCGTAATCCGGTGTACAGATTTTCTAAGAGTGGTTAGCCCCTCGCCTTCTATGCCTTGTGTCCTTTCCTACGATTTTGGAACATCAAAAGTCGAGTTTGTGATTGGGGAAAACGTAAGTTTATAGCTCTACGTTTTTGAAGGTCGAGATAGCCATGTTTACACTAATTATTTTTATTATAATGTTTTACTATATTTACATTTTGAAGGTCGAGATCGAAATTTACTAGAAATCGTCCATTTGGGCCACATTGAGTTTCGTATTGATTCCATGGGCACCAAATGGGGTTACTTTTTTTTGTTTAAAGGGGAACGGTCAAGCTTTAACTAGCCCTATAGCCCGTTAAAAACTAAAATTTATGGCGAAAACCGCGTAAAAATATATTAAGTGGTTAATTTTTAATTAAATAAAGAAATTTCGGGAAATTGAAAAGCGACACCTGGTGAGAAATCGGTGAGACAGAACAACAAGATAAAAGCCCACGCTGCTGAAGACGTGAAAGATTTGTTTTGCACGCGCGGCGCGTTCCAGTTATACGAGACCTAAGCCTAAGTTGCGCGATTTTAAAAATTAGGATAGTTCGCAAATCGCTCACCAAGGTCCTGCTAGCGCTGGTGATACACCTTAAGATGGCGGCGAAAATTCAAACCCAAATACTTGGCGTTATTTTGCGTTTCAAAAAAAATATTTTTTCAAGACTAAATAAGGTACGTGTAAGTATATTGAACGTCTTGTTGATCTTTTGATATGCAAATAAGGAGATATTTGGAAAAGTTTGGTCGTTCCCCTTTAAGAACAGGTTCCCTTCCTGGAATTGAAATCCAACTCACGTCCGTTTTCATCGGGCTCGAGCTGAAAGAGATCATTCTGTTCCACTTCGTCCACGACTTCCCGTTTGTTTCTGCTCGAACTTCGAGGCAAAGTCACTGCTGACCATTGACCCTACGGAAAACGAAAAATAAAATACTTAAAATAGTGTCACAGCTCGTCCAGTTTCGGCCAAATATACCGCGATTAAAATATTCAGTAAAAAAGTTGTGATTTTCAATATATTGTTATAGACCGATTTTCAAACTAATAACAGGGAAACAAACATCTGAAACGAAACCTTTGAAGGTTTGATTTAAATGATTGTAGTTTTACTAGATTTATTACAATAAAATAATTATACTTCTTAACGTTTGTTTTACGTATCAGGGCCCTCTCATGATAATTAGATCACCCCTAAAAGATTAAATCATTATTAAAATTAATAAATCATAATTAAATTGATAAAATTATTATTAAATGGTTTAAATGATTGAATAATTGTTAAATGGTTTAAATGATTGAATAATTGTTAAATGGTTTAAATGATTGAATAATTGTTAAATGGTCTAAATTATTGAATAATGGTTAAATGGTTTAAATTATTGAATAATTGTTAAATGGTTTAAATTATTGAATAATTGTTAAATGGTTTAAATTATTGAATAATTATTAAATTATTAATACGTAATTAAGTTTTTAATAATTCAAAGATCAACAAAGAATTACAAAAATAATTATATTTTAACTAATTTGCAATCTTACCGTTTCAGACTGTTAACTTTATTTAAAGCTGCCTCGAGAATTTTTTGCCTTGTCACGAATTTATTTGTGTATTGGGACCCAAAATATGTCTGGTATACCCAAGTAATTAAGCTTACGGACAAGTATCTTTAACATAATTAATCTAAACTCGAAATCAACGTTAACTGAGACTCCTAAAGTGGTCTGCATTTCACCGAACGTCATTGACTGATCACCAGATGGCGATACGCGTCGGCCATTGTTTCCGCAAATTTTAATAAAAGCGCCCACGCAGTAACAACGATCACGCAACGTTCGGACTTTTCCACTCAACCTTGTAGAGGAAAATCAACATTTTAATATCTGCAGAAAAGTGAGAAAACTCCCACGTTTTCCGTCCAATCTGCAGTCTATGGTTACAAATTCTTTGAAAACCAGGTCTTCATGCTCAAGCTTGAGGGGGATGACTGTGGTCGAGTTTGTAGCCTATTTTTGGCGTTCAACAGTAATTTTTAGTACAGGTTCAAGAGTAAAAGCCAATCTTAGTCTAACAAATAAGGGACCTCACACTCAATGCTAAACCCTCGCTTCCAATGACAACGCCTCGCGCGTCCTCTGCCGGCAGAGGGTTCAATTATATCTACTCTTATGTCAAGTGATCAGTGCTGAGGTCTTGAGGAGTTATCACGTAAGTTTGTTTTTGAGTCGCAAAGGTTTCGAATATCGCCACCACAGCGCGGGTGCCTGGCGTTAACCTAAAGCCGCCATTGCTTACGATTGAGAGTAGCGTCCCCCATTTTGTTGTTCTAAGGGCCAATGCGCTTCGGTCGCCCGGTAAAACCCGCTTTGTTTTCTTTAAAAGTTGAGTTTTCGATGATAGCTACAAGGGGCGAGGTGGGCAAGCCGTTGGGACAGAACGGAACATCATTATTTGGGGATTGACGTTGCATTAAATCCTCTCGCGAGGGACCAACAAAATTGCTATCTGGTTATTCTTCCCTGCAGTCATATTGAAAAGGATTTATCCAAACAGACAATCTCCGATTCGAGTCGTCATTGTTGTATAAAATAAACGTTGAAACTGACCAATTACACACAGACTATTTCCTCGAATCGATTTTGAGATTACCAAATGTTGTTCGTTTTCTATTAGACCGATTCACAAATTGCTTACGGGGGAACAAATACCTAGAACTAAGCCCTTAGAGGCTCGATTTTAATGCTTTTATTTATACTAGATGGCGCAAAATTAATCTATTTATTACAAAAAGTAGCGAAAAAGGCTCACTTTTTAGGTATTGATGCGTAAAAGGATTTTTATCCTAAAAAACCCACATCGCTCCTATCGAGAAAAAACATGAAACTCGTTCCACCATCGAACGTTTTATTTTACATTAAATTTAAAGTAAAGAAGTTTACGTTGAAAATCTGTTGAAAACGAATTTGAAAATTGAGAAATTTAGAAAATGTTTTGATGAACCAGTAGTAGGAGTGCCTTATTTTCAAAAGTAATTACATCGTTAAAATATGGTTTGTTAAAAAGTAAATATTTAAACGTCGCGTAATTTAATTAACTTATCTCCTATTTAACTTAATTAACTTATTTCCTATTTAATTAAATTAACCTATTTCCCATTTAAATTAATTACCTTATTTCCGATTTAATTTAATTAACTCCAATTTAATTTAATTAACTTATCTCCTATTTAATTTTATTAACTTATCTCCTATTTAATTTAATTAACTTATCTCCTATTTAATTTAATTAACTTATCTCCTATTTAATTTAATTAACTTATCCCCTATTTAATTTAATTAACTTATCTCCTATTTAATTTAATTAACTTATCTCCTATTTAATTTAATTAACTTATCTCCTATTTAATTTAATTAACTTATCTCCTATTTAATTTAATTAACTTATCTCCTATTTAATTTAATTAACGTACCTCCTATTTAATTAACCTATATAAGACTCTGGCAGAGAGTCATTTCTAGAATGACAACACATTTAGGATGAACTTCAGATGAAATCAGTAGGCATACACTCTCTGGGCCTCGTAGGCATGGTGAGCGTCTGCTCGTTCGTTGGAGCAGCGCGGGATTAGTTTTTGAAGTTGCGGGTTTTTTCGCGAGAGGCGCTTATCTTTTCAAGTATGCAGTCAATTCTATGTCACTTCACGGATAGTTAGCAGTATTTATTTCCACTAGATGACACACTTACGAAAGATAATTATTTACTTATGGTAATACCATCTAAACATTCTTTAGCCGTAACTGCTTTTAATTTAAAATTATCCAAGAATATTAAATATTAAATTATACAACATACATAAGAAATTATAATTCCACTAAAAAATATAAAATAAATAATAAGTAATTAAAAAATTTCCCACAAAAAATTAAATAAATTAAAAATATTTAAAAAAAATTCCACCAATAATATAAATTAAAATAAAAATAATTGAAAATTTCCACAAAAAATTAAAATAAATATAAAGTAAATAAAAAAATTAAAAATATATTTAAAAAATACCAAAAGAAATAATCACCACTCTCTCAGAATGTAATAAAAAAAATTAATAAAATTAAAAAAATTGGCCTTTTTTGATTAGTATCACGAGTCTATCTTCGCAAATGCCATGTTTTATTTTACCTTTTATCCATTATTTTTGCTAACTGATTCACTTATGCAATATAATTATAGACTTATGAAGTTATGACAATACTTTCTAAACAACTTCAAACCAAAACTTATTTCAAATGCAAGGAATTTTCAATGGACGCCTTTCCACGAGAGATTTAAAATTGTTTCGCGTGTCATACAAGGCTCGAAAGAAATTGCAAACCCTCTCCAGCGATATGGAAGTTGTTTTCCCTGCCACTTGGAGGCGCTGTATTCGCCTATCGAATCTAATATATTCATGCAATATAGTAGTTAAGCTGGTGCTAAAGAACGCGTACGGGGAACCAGGAAATGTGGCTTCATCGTGAACAACCTCTACGTTCTTCCTACACGTATTGTAGCGGTGGCTAAGTCTTCTCTATGATGGTATCCATAATCCCCGTTACATTTTGTCGAATCCCTACGGATTGGCGTCTGTTCATTCGATTTCCACATTATTTATTTATTTTGCAGTTCAATTTTTAATTTAAACCGCCAGCACTGCTATTGTGGTTGTTTATTAGTAACCAGTATATTTTCTTTGCACCTAGTTACACTGTTAAAAATATACTATTTCATTATTTTGTAAGAAAAATTCAAAGTAACTCAGGAAATTATATATTTATAGCTAAGGTAGCCCACGTGAGGAAAGTATTATTCAACATATAGTAATAGTATAATTCCAATATTTACACAATGAAGGCAATTTCCTTATTACATTATTCAAATCTAGATTTCATCCTGCAAACCTAGATTTCATCACTCTAATCTAGATTTCATCACTCTAATCTAGATTTCATCACTCTAATCTAGATTTAATCACTCTAATCTATATTTCATCCTACAAATCTATATTTCATCCTTCAAATCTATATTTCATCACTCTAATCTAGATATCATCACTCAAATCTAGATATCATCACTCAAATCTAGATTTCATCACTCAAATCTAGATTTCATCCTTCAAACCTAGATTTCATCACTCTAATCTAGATTTCATCCTTCAAATCTATATTTCATCACTCTAATCTAGATTTCATCACTCTAATCTAGATTTCATCACTCTAATCTAGATTTCATCACTCTAATCTAGATATCATCACTCTAATCTAGATATCACCACTCTTATCTAGATATCATCACTCTAATCTAGATATCACCACTCTTATCTAGATTTCATCACTCTAATCTAGATATCATCACTCTAATCTAGATATCACCACTCTAATCTAGATATCATCACTCTAATCTAGATATCACCACTCTAATCTAGATATCACCACTCTTATCTAGATTTCATCACTCTAATCTAGATATCATCACTCTAATCTAGATATCACCACTCTAATCTAGATATCATCACTCTAATCTAGATATCACCACTCTAATCTAGATATCACCACTCTAATCTAGATATCACCACTCTAATCTAGATATCACCACTCTTATCTAGATTTCATCACTCTAATCTAGATATCATCACTCTAATCTAGATATCACCACTCTAATCTAGATATCATCACTCTAATCTAGATATCATCACTCTAATCTAGATATCACCACTCTAATCTAGATATCATCACTCTAATCTAGATATCATCACTCTAATCTAGATATCACCACTCTAATCTAGATATCACCACTCTTATCTAGATTTCATCACTCTAATCTAGATATCATCACTCTAATCTAGATATCACCACTCTAATCTAGATATCATCACTCTAATCTAGATATCACCACTCTAATCTAGATATCACCACTCTAATCTAGATATCACCACTCTTATCTAGATTTCATCACTCTAATCTAGATATCATCTCTCTAATCTAGATATCACCACTCTAATCTAGATATCATCACTCTAATCTAGATATCACCACTCTAATCTAGATATCACCACTCTTATCTAGATTTCATCACTCTAATCTAGATTTCATCACTCTAATCTAGATTTCATCACTCAAATCTAGATATCACCACTCTTATCTAGATTTCATCACTCTAATCTAGATTTCATCACTCTAATCTAGATTTCATCACTCTAATCTAGATTTCATCACTCTAATCTAGATTTCATCACTCTAATCTAGATATCACCACTCTAATCTAGATATCACCACTCTTATCTATATTTCATCACTCTAATCTAGATTTCATCACTCTAATCTAGATTTCATCACTCTAATCTAGATATCATCACTCTAATCTAGATATCACCACTCTAATCTAGATATCATCACTCTAATCTAGATATCACCACTCTAATCTAGATATCACCACTCTAATCTAGATATCACCACTCTTATCTAGATTTCATCACTCTAATCTAGATATCATCACTCTAATCTAGATATCACCACTCTAATCTAGATATCATCACTCTAATCTAGATATCACCACTCTAATCTAGATATCACCACTCTTATCTAGATTTCATCACTCTAATCTAGATATCATCACTCTAATCTAGATATCACCACTCTAATCTAGATATCATCACTCTAATCTAGATATCACCACTCTAATCTAGATTTCATCACTCTAATCTAGATTGCATCACTCTAATCTAGATATCATCACTCTAATCTAGATATCACCACTCTAATCTAGATATCATCACTCTAATCTAGATATCACCACTCTAATCTAGATATCACCACTCTAATCTAGATATCACCACTCTTATCTAGATTTCATCACTCTAATCTAGATATCACCACTCTAATCTAGATTTCATCACTCTAATCTAGATTGCATCACTCTAATCTAGATATCATCATTCAAAATTAGATTTCATCCTTCAAATCTAGATTTAATCGTTTCAACTATGAAATAAAAATGTATACTTTAATAGTTATTATTTTAATCAATTTAATCATGGTTTAATCATTGTAATTACAAATTAATCTGATTTAATCTTTCAAATGTATGATAAAAATCATGATAGCGGCCACCCACGTCACGTAACGACAATATCTGTTTCGAATACAAATTTACAAATAGGTCTATATTGTTTCCTGACAGCTGGCTGAGTGTAAGTAAAACTTATTCTGGGAAAACAGTTTGTAGGCGACGGAGGACATATTGGAACAAGAACTTTGGCGGCTTAACGCCACAATAACTCGAGATAATCGCGCTTAATCGGGGAAGTCTATGACATCGCTCGTAACTTCTTCTCTGAGCGGATCGAATCGAGTTCCGGGCCTAATTAGGGACCTCCGGATTACGACGGTGTCCATTCCTCGGACTTAATGAGTGCCGTTGTCTGTTGACTTTTCTGCCGTCAGCCGATAGTGGACATCTCAGGCTCCGCTCTTATTAGCTAAAGAAAACCCGCCACTGCTTCCAACAACAGCGCCACTAAGAAAAAGCTCTCATTACCGCTCTGCTGGCTACTTTGACCATTTGCGAACCTTCATTCCGAGTTCCAAGGCCGACTAAATCACCCTTAAAGGCTCCAAGATATCCTCATTGTTTAAATGGCCACGACCGACATTTTAATCATCTCCGAATCGTTTTTACCTACATCACGGTCATCTTAATGTCAATTCACTCTAGTTAATCTTAACGCTTAACATTGCCGGCCAAAATGACTTACGAACTGTTGGAGCCTTCATTTCCACAAAGTGTTGGGACTGAGGTTTATGTCCCCAGATTTAAATTGACAAATTTTATTATAAAATACGCGAAAAAGGGGATAGTAAAGCTAAACAAATTTGAAGAAATTAAAAAACTTACTAATAACTCGTACCGATAGGTCTTCGAGCAAACAAAAAACGCGAATCTCGGATCAAATAGATCTTCGAGTAATAAACTATATAAAAACTAAATAAAATAGCAAGAAATTCCAACGGTAGACCGGTTTCGTTCTATTTGGAACTCATCAGTACCGTGCGGGAAATCTGGCTGGCGACTATTATATCTAAAAGATAAACTACGCCTAAACATTAAAAATTTCAAAACGCGTTGCATATAGCAACGGACAGCCGAAAAGGGGGGAGTGTGGTGGAGAATAGTATATACGATAAGTTAAGTTAGAAGAAACCACCTATGGACTGTGCATAGGTGGTTTCTTCTAACTTAAATTTTATTATATATCGTTTCGATTGAACCAAACTAAATGATTTCGTAATCTGGCACACCTTAATGTTATTTTGTTGGAGTAAATTATACTTTTTAAGAATTACACCCTCCAACGATTAAATCAGAACAAATAAATTGAAATTTGAATGATTAAATCGCGATTGAAATGAAGAGCTAAAATATTAGCTCATGTAATAGAGTTTTGATTATATTACATTCCGTCTAAACAAAATCTTGATTAGAATCTACTTTCGATATTCTGCTTTAAATGGTGCTGTAATAAATACTGAAGTAGTGCAAAGTACACAAATCTTTCCAAACAACAGCACTGAGGCTAAACCTGTTCGGGGTGGTTACCCAGTCTACACCAACACCAAATACAAATAAATTCAAAACGCGAAGAATTTCACAAATTTTTAAAAACAAACGAGAGATTACGAAATAAATTTAAAATAATTAAATAAAAATGTTGTGAAATAAAGGGAACATTAGAATTTTGAATAAAGCATTCACCATAAGTAACATAATACGTAAGTATGACCAAAGTAACGTAAGAACAATAAGTATGTCAAATAGTTAATATTATCACCGAAATTATTTTTAGAGTAATTGCGTAATTAAGGTTTAGCTCCCAGCACAGAGCCGCCAATTAACTACCAAGGATGATAATATACAACATTTAGTGCTAGTCCAAGTTGGAGCTGAGAGAGAGAGTCAGTGTCCAAAAAAAGATGTCTCAATTAAATTAAAAAATAACTAAATAACTACATAAATAAATAAATAAAGATGTTTATAGTCAATTTTACATTCTGCATCGTGATTTTATCTCTATTGTATTTACTGTTGAAAGCTTTTCAGTTTTCAATAAGCCTTGCCTGATCCTTCCAGCATTTCATTTCCGGTTCAAACTGCGCGCCCCTTTTTGACCTTTAAAGTACTTTTTAGAGATTCCTAAGAAATATTACGCCCTTGGTACCGTTACCTGGCACTTCCAAAGATTAGTAGCTGCTAGCCCAAGACACCACCCTAGGCTCAAGTCATCTAGCAACTTTTGTTGCCGAGTTAAGCAAATTAACACAAATGAAGTGTCATACTTGCGCTCTTACTAAAAATTAAATTCCTCGGGTAATATGCCAAAAGGCCAGAGATGTTTGCATTATTTAAACACGACCGACTTTTTAATCATCTCTCGAGCATTATTATCTACATCAGGCTCATTTTTAGTTTACGCGAAAATGCGTAATATGAGTATTAAAATGCTTGAAGGCAAAAAATATCCGCCAACTTCGCGTTTTTTCCACAACAATTCCTGGAAAAACGCGCTTCTAATCTCCGGCGCGTCTTTTGTGGTCGCAGGCACAAAGGAGCCAGATCTCCATTAAGGAGGGCCCGCGCACTAATTCCGCGAATACACCTAAGCAATAGCGAGATTAAGTACGGCTTCCCCAAACGCCCGCGAAGTACCGTGGAAGCGTAGACGTTTGAAACGTCGGGTTCTATGAACTTTTCTACGAAGAAACCCGCATTTAGACGCGCTATTTTTAAACTTTTCTTTGACGCGAAATTACGCAACCCTTTTGTTAAGAGAAGTATCAAGTGGCCTATTGGTGGCACTTTTCAGCCACCAGATTTATCAGAAACTGATATATTACTTTGGTTTAAATACATCTAACTTTATAGTAACTTCCAGTTAAGATATACTTATTTAGGAAAAGTTGATTAGGTAACTTCGAGTCACGATAATTTTGGTTTTTAAAAATATAGAATCTTCGATATTAATTGTTTGACAAAGTAAACTAATTTGAGAGTAACTTCAAGCTACTATTTTATTCGTTGTTTAATAAGTATAATAATAATAAATAATAATCAGCTAGGCTAATACCTAAGGCACCACATTAGGCCTAAGTCGTCAAGCGACTTTGAAGCCATTAATTCAGGTGGCCGGGTTACAATGCGTAGGAGGGTGGTGGCAAGCCCTGCATGCCACGCGTTCGAGCCAACAGCTCCCTACACTAACTATTACCGTTAACCTCGGCAAGTTTTTATGGGAAGGGGAAACCGAAGATCTCGGGGGAAAACCCCTTAAACCAGTGGGGAGAGAACTTGCAAACTCAACGCAGAAGGAGTAGTTCCGAGTTTTCACCCAGTGGCACAAGCTGGGATCGAACCCGGCTCCTCTTGCTGCGAGGCGAAAGTGCTAACCACTCCGCCACCCCACACTTTGAGTTATTATAATATATTTCTTAAAAAAAAAGTTTAGAGATTTAGTAATAGACCCATAACAAAAGAGGGGCCGCAGACGGACGAGGCTTAAGTGAGACCTCTGGACGGAACATCCTGTTTGTGACGTTTTGACCCACGTGACCGCCATTGAAATTTACAGGCGGAAGTCAGGAAACGGATGTTCCGTCCAAATGCTGAGTTGCCAGGTAAAAATGTTAATTTTCGGCCCCCAACTTTCATCATGAGTCTATTGTATTTTTCCCATTAAAATTGGTTTTCCAGATTTTCTTAGTCAGTGCAACTTGTTGATAATATCAAGAATGTATTTATTTATACTCAGGGAGAAGGAATATCGACGGACACGTTGAGGCCCTAACGTCGTCATGCTAAGGGGGGGGGGGGGGGGAGGAGGCGGTCTTATTTTTTGCGTCCTCGCAGCAGCGTTAATCGCGTCGAAAAACCTAATTTTTAAGAACCAATGAGATTGCAGTATTATTTGATTTTATTAAAACGGAGGAGCATACCGGGGCCCCAACGGGTGCAATTGGAGAAACGCTCAAAATAATCATCACAAATTAATTCTCCCTGAGTATAAATAAATACATTCTTCATAATATCATTGAAACTTTTATGACATTAATATTCTACAATAATTCAGTTTTCCTGATTTCAAAATTAGATTTGAAATGTTCAAAGTAGGTTTACGTAAGATTTCAAGTTAAGACTTTTTTAAACTTAGAAGAAAACCAGGCTTAAGGGGAAATCTAATTAATCTTTCGTTTCCTTCCACCAGGACTCGGCATCGTGCTATACTGAGTCAGTAAGTCTCAAATAAATAGTAATGACAGTAAGAACCTGAAACATCGTCTTTTAATTCATATCTCGGCCGCCAAATAGGCGATACAATTGTTACATATGATTAGTTTTTAAATTATAATAAAAAATATAAAACATAATCTATTAGGAGTTAAATTAACACTCTGTTTAAAAAGTCTTCGACAGGTGAAATTTTTACCCTCTTTTTAATTCTGCTAGAAAACTATAATAGTTAGAGCGATGAAACCAATTGCAACTATTATTTATTTTCCAATATCTTTCGTTATTTATTGGTTTCGTCCGCCCAAAATTAATAGTTTGGCGGGAACCGTCAAAACTCATTTTTGACAACTTTTTAAATATTGGTTCTACGGCACTGACTCGCGCGTTTTTGAATTCACAATGGTCGGTTCATATTTAGAAAGTGCAAAAATTATCCCTCTACAACCAACGGTTGAGAGGTTATCGCGTTTACAAACTTTCGTCGAAACTAGGAAACACCTGAAATGCATCAAGCGATTATTAATAACGCAACTTCAACAGCGATACAACAACATATATTGAATTAAAGGCTGGTTTAAAATTGTGGCAACAATTATTATAAAGAAATTTTAACGCAAATAGCTTTTTAAAAGCTTTAACGTATGAAAAAGGATATTCTTAAAACCACTTGCCAAGTTGTCCTAGGAATTTAGTTTTTTTAAACCAGCCTTTAATAAAATTTATTTTCAATGTTGTTGGATCGCTGTCAAAGTTGCGTTATTAATGATTTGGTATTTGGTCAACGGATTAAAAAGCGAACCCCCGGAGCAGGTGAAAAGCATCAAACATTTCCAATGAACTTCAACGCTTGGTCTGTTGCATTATTGCTGCGCCACTGACACATTAGTTTCCACTAAAAGTACCTTTGGCTTATTACGCTTTCGCAAAAGAAATATCAATCACTTAAGTCGTAAGTAGTAAAAAAACACTTAAAGGGGAATTGTCACCAGCCTAAAATTGGTTAAAAACATTTTAAATGGATAAAGGACGTCCGAAAATGGTTATACAAAAAATTTCATGTTAATATTTCCAGTATTTGATTTATTATTAGCAACCAAATTTCGTGTTTTATCCCTACCGGCTCAAGAATCTCAGAACCGCTTGGATGAACCTACCTGCAGCGCCATCTCGTGAACGAAATTTATTTTCCCCGGTTTTATCGTTTTTTGTTCGGAACTGTCGTCTGCTACAACACTCTCATTGACTTTCTAACCGAGTTATATTCGTAGATTGTAGTTTATCGTGTTTTTAAAATGGCTTACACGCCGCCCTTTCTAAAATTTTTGCGGCTTCATTCTTTTGGCGCTGCACGTAGGTTCAACCACGATTTCTGAAATTTTTGGAGACGTTTGATGTAGGTTGCGGAAAAAGTAGCGTAACTTTTTATATACTTTTCCAATAACTATAAAATTTCAGGGACATAATCATTAATATATTTTCTATCATTCGGTAAAAAAAACATCGTAAATTTTGGTTTTGGGGACAGTTGCCCTTTAAGAAAATCAATGGAAACCACATAATGTTTTTCGAAAATCAGTAGTCATGCGTACAAACGTGTTACCATTACACCATCAATTTCTACTTCGGGAGAATGTTGAGGCGATATTCAGCGTGGATCCAAATCAGCCTCGTGCTCGCAGAGTAAGCTCCGCCCCCCGAAAAGCCAATAAGCCGGTATTTATCATTAGTTTTATAGATCGATACACAGTTCACAAGTGAAAAGAATTTTAAATCTTAAGACCTGGGAAAATATCCTTTTTTCGTGTTTCTTTTTATGTTTAACATAAAACCTGCCTCAAAATAGCGTTAAAAGTGGTTGTTGTTTAAAATGATTGAGTATTTATTTCCGTCCATTCAAGACCGTAAACTAGCGCCATCTAGTAGAAATAAAAGCGTTAAAATCGAATTTCTACTGGGATCGCTCTAAATGATTCCTTCTCTGTGACCAACTTGTAAATCGATCTATTTGCATTTGTAACACCGGAGTTAAACACGAGCCCTTTATATAGTTATGACCGGGAAAGTCAAGATAATTATACATTGTAGTAGATGCAATCTAATATTCCCGTTAAACCTCCCACATGGCCCTGCTTAACCTGTCAAATGAAACTAACGACGATTTCCTATTAAAGATGGAGCTTTGCATTTCACTACATTGGTTCCTAAACCAGGTAAGTCCAAAATGTAAAAAATAATTAAAAATTGTTCGGCCCAAAACCATGAAGTTTAAATTTATTTATTTGATGATCTACCGGCCCTAACAAATCAATTTTAAGAAGTTCAAATGACAGTTTATTTACATTTTTAAAGATTAGCCAGATCCCCCGAAATAATATAAACACAAGTGAAATACATTTCAATACTTCAAAATAGTAATTTCAGTTGCGGTATCAATCTGACTCGCTATAAAATCACCGCCATTTTCTTTTAATGTGATACCTACCAGCAGCGCACGTCAGAAATGAATACGCATTAGTCAAAATACTTGGTTTTAGATCTAAGCTAGCTATTTATCGTCTATCCTGGATTATTCAAGTTGGGAAGTTGGATAACGGAAGCCATACCTGCATTTGCAGGTATCCCCGGCTTTTATCGTTATTGCCCATAGCTACATCTACGTAACCTATGTATTATATCACATTTATATATTATAAAATTAAATACATTTTATTAAATTATTTTCATAATTAATCTACCCCACCATTGTTTTCTTCTATTTATCTGCAATAGAGGGCGCTGTTGACCATTAAATACAAAATCCTTTCGTCCAGCTACGTGAGAGGAAAAAGTCTGACTGAGAATGAGACACTCGTTTCTATTACAAGGTGGTTTATTTTCGCTTGTTCCGGGATTTCGGAGTAGGGTAAGAAGAAAAAGGCTATGACGTCATTTTACTCAGATTCTGGGGTAGCGAATAGTTTGAGTCGGAGTAAAAACGTTTTTCCAAAATGGCTGCCTGTGGCCTTTTTAGAACATAAATTCTTGCTAGCAGACGACAAAATTCGATTTACTCCCTTACCTCCTTTCCAGAAGGAGTAAAAAGTGTAGCTCTAATACTCCGGAACAAGCGAATAGTTTATGGTGCAAAGTAAATATCATTTCCGGAACAGGCGAATAAAACCATTTAGAGTAAAAAGAGTACACTTTTAGTCCGAGAACAGGCGAAAATATACCACCTACTGTAGGGAGTTCAAATTTCATGTTTTGAAGATTAAGCACGTAATTTTGTTTGAGTAGATAAGTTGCCGAAACTCGCCGCCACAGCGCTGGCGTCACGCGTGCTTCTAAGTTATTTGTTCGTCTAAGGGTCTAGTTTTGGAACTAAGTTAGAGATTTACCATCTTAGAGCACTCTCTTTTGCGGTACTAGAACGCTCAGAGTGGGATCTGAAAGCGTTCTAAGAGAGGAACTCGTGGCGGTAGATAAGCTAAATCTTTCTACGAACAAAGAGGCCTTTGAAACAAAAGGAAACTCATCATATTACATTGCCCCAAAATTACAGTTGAAAATCTTTACAAAGATGAATAAATGATCAATTCGCTCATATTCTCTATTCGAATTAGCTATCTCTTCGCCAAAGAGAACCTTTTCAACGACTCCATTTCAAAGCTAAAACGCTCCTCCGCAAATGACACGTATTTACCACTTCAGTTTAGCAGCCTCGTTTCAAAACCCGATTCTATGGTTGCGATTCTATTATGTATACGTGCTAATTGCGTATCTTTAAATGGGTATTAAATGTTTAATAAAATAATATTTAGCCAACTAATTTCTAACTACTAATCGATTAGGGTATTAAAGATTATAGATGATTATAAAAGCGTAGATTTAAAAATGTTTTACGGTGGTTTGTAAATATTTATATGTTTTTAAATAAAAAATATTTGTGCACTTGAAATAACGTTGTATATATAACTTTTTATTAGTGTTATCTCGCGGGGAATATTTGTTTTGTGAAATATTGCACCACTAGATGGCCCAAAAGTACTGTAAGTTAAGTTAGAAGAAACCACCTATGGACTGTGAGAAGGATGACAAAATACGCGAAAAAGTAGATAAGTCCATAATTAAAAGGGATAATATAGCTAAATCCTAAACAAATTTGAAGAAATTTAAAAACTTACTAATAACTCGTACCGATAGGTCTTCGAGCAACGCGAAACTCGGATCAAATAGATCTTCGAGTAATAAACTAAATTAAAAATAAATAAAATATCCAGAAATTCCAACGGTAGACCGGTTTCGTTCTATTTGGAACTCATCAGTACCGTGCGGGAAATCTGGCTGGCGACTATCAAATCGAAAAGAGAAACTAAGCCTAAACATTAAAAATTTCAAAACGCGTTGCATATAGCAACGGAAAGCCGAAAAGGGGGGAGTGTGGTGGAGAATAGTATATACGATCTATTTGATCCGAGTTTCGCGTTGCTCGAAGACCTATCGGTACGAGTTATTAGTAAGTTTTTAAATTATGGACTTATCTACTTTACCAAAAGTACTGTGCCGAATCGAAGTAGTGCTCAAAAAATATAGGAATTATAGGATACAAATTTAAAAATGATAGGATAATTATAGGACTAAATTACCAATTTTAAAGAGTTATGTAGGATTAAACTACGTACGTTTTATAGCGTGTATTTAAAAGGATTAGTAACAATGTAAGACAGATCACTTTTCAAATCTGCTCCTTCAATAATTTCAATTTATGCAAAGATTCTTGTTGGGACGTAAATATTTTATAAATTTGATCAGTTGGGTTTTAACTGAATGTTAAAAATATACGAAATATAGGATAAAAATTTAATTATAGGACCATTTCAGAATTATAGGAATTATAGGATCTCTGAGTGCCCTGTCAAAATTACTAGCACGAGCTTCTTAAACCAAATTTAAAATTATCACAGATTTTAATTCTTTACGTGTATGTTATTTAAAGCTAAATAAATGTAGATACTAACTTGTATAATTTGAACGATCCGACGGGTTCATGGTCGAATTCCACCCCTCGAGTTAGTGGGTGGAAATAGTCACCATCGTGTGCTTAAATCGCGGAGGAAGATGCCAGTTTTAGGAAACCAATAATATACCGTGCTGATTTTATTAAATTCAACTTGTCAAATGTGTTATATTTGATATCTTGAAAATAATTATAATTTTTCAAATCCTAAACCTTTAAAAAAGATCAAAACCACCCCACGTGATCAGAGCCTTCTGAATTATCCGCTAGGTGTACGGCCGTTCACCCCGACAAGCTTAAGTTGGTTCGAAAAATTCAAATTTTACCATTAATTATATGCAGAAACTATTTTCGTACTTTTAAATCAAGTTGCCCCAGGGACTAGTCCGTTCTTCATCGCGCTACACGGGTGTATTGTAAGTTTAAAGGGAATACAATATTCGCGGACTAACGAAGAGGGAAACAAGCCACTAGCTGCCCGGAACGTTCCCCTCTGGCCCTTGAATATTCATACAGAGAAGATCCTTTCGCCGGGGTAACGCCATTAGAGTTCGATTCTCAAATACGCGAAATCTAACCAGATGGAGACAACATTCCGAAACGTAGGAATTTTAAATTATTTGAAATCCATCGTTGTATTTTTCTGAATTTATCTCAGGTTTATAGTTTTTACATGAAAAAATCACTTTTCGCTGCTTATGAAACCGTATTTAGTAAAATAAACTTGATTTTTCATAAATATCTTTACGAAAATGGTCTATTGCTTGTAAATTCACAATACCACTTTGATCGCAAATTCGACAATGTGTTTCTATTTTATCCAATTACAATTTACATAATAGTTCTTTTTATAAAATAACCTTGGCCATCTTGTTGAAATGTTGCCTCCCCGCTTCCGTTTTCTCTCCCACTAAAGAGCTTATGAACTCATTCGTAGGCATTGGCTGAACTATTCCAGGGCAACATTTCAACAAGTTGGGCAAGCGTAAAGACATTTTATAAAATCAACTATTCAACGCAATTGACTGATTTTGAAATGACGTTTTAGCGCGCGACACTACAGGTACATGTCTTGGGCACACAACCAAACAGTATTGCATTATAAGCGTCGTCTGAAACGGGAATAAGAATTTTGAAGTTTCATTCTGTAAAAAATAAGTATTGATCCCACGGTCACACTAGAGCCTAAAAACCAGTTTAGGTCGGTTTTTATGCCAGTTTTGACCACCGACGATAATTCTTGGTTCACACGCGCGAAATCACTTCACCCCGGTTCGCTTATAGCCAAGGCTTAACATCCTTTTAAATTATGACCAGAATTTTGAAAATACTAAAATATATCCCAAAACAATTAGTTAATCATGTTTACTATACATACAGTAATATTATTGGACATTATTTAGAATTTTATCCCCATTATTTTTGAAAATACGAGCAATTTGACTTCCCCGCCTTGTCGTTTTGAAAGTGATTCTAAGCGAACCGACTGGGACGAGTCGCTTCCAGAACCAACACGAAGCGATTTCTTACGCTGGTTTTGAAAACTTTTTCTAAAACGAAGCGATTTTATGTGTAAGTGTGAACCTCGCTAAAGTGTAAATTTTCGCAATCCTAAAAAAATAAAATCATGAAAATCGAAGCTCTAAATGTTTGTTAGCTTGAAGTAGTTTGTAGGATACACGGGAGAGTGAGGGAAGTGCTGCCTGGTCCAAAGGGCGACGATACACAAAGCTCTACCATTCTACGACCTAATTGGGGCACTTTGGGTAATTATCAAAAAGCAGCCCAATAGTTTGGATGTCAAACCGCTGCTGAGGCTTTTACTGTATACCAACGTTACCGGTTTCAACCACCAAAAGCTAGAAGACCCTCACATTTCATCGCTCTTAGAAACCAATTCACAAATTGTTTAAAGAGAAACAAACATATAGTACGAAGCTCTTGTAGGTTCAATTTTAATGTTTTTAGTTTTACTAGATGGCGCTATTTAGTGGGAAGAGAAAAATGCATACCATATTATTTAAAAATTAAAACGATGTTTTGTGTAAAAACTTTAAATAAAACTCAGAAAAAATTCGGCATAAAAGAAAATTTATTCTTTTGCGCCATCTGGTAAGTCTCGGGGTATCTACAAAATCGACCTCTAATGGCGTAACTCCCGCGAAAGTATCTTCTCCCTTGTGACAAACGCTTATCATCGCTGAGAAAACCATTTTAAAGTAAAGTAGAGCGAATTTCAGTTCGCGTAAGCTTTTTACGTAAATTCAACAAAACGAAAAATTGCGGAAAAATACAGCATAAATTCCAAATATATCTTACATAATTTACATTTAGGGCAAGAACAAAAGCGAATTTCGGTTTCACAAACTGGGTTTTCTGATGGGGAGTTTTTTGGGGCCAAAATAAAAAGGCAATTTCAGATGTTCCTAAAACTTTGAGACAACTAATACGTACAAGTTAAGGAATCGGGAAGGCGTAACTTTATTACGCGCAGACTGTTTACCCAACAGGTTCGCCTACGCGTTTTCTAGAGTTGGCTTAGCCTTTCATATACTGTCGTATTTACTCAAAGGAAACTCAATCAAACATCGCTAAAATGCGACGAACGTGATGTTTATTCTAAGCGAGTATCGAACAATTTGAGTTTGCCCATTTTGGATCGAACTATTTTTACGTGGAAATACCGTCCACGTACAGAATCATAGAATTCACACAGATGATAAGCTCATTTCTATATAGCGATCATAAATCCAATTGCAAACGGTCTTTTAATGGGAACATGAATCCAAGGGCAGCGGTAAAATACGCTAGGTGGCCGAGAGCAGGCCCAGGCCTCGGTGAAATTTGCTGGGTGGCCGAGAGCAGGCCCAGGCCCCGGTGAAATTTGCTGGGTGGCCGAGAGCAGGCCCGGGCCCCGGTAAAATATCCGGTCCAGCGCCCGGTAAAAAATTTAGCTTTGACGCCCACGATGTATGTCATTAATAACATAAATTTTTAAATATTCCTTTATCCCTTACATATTACGTCGTCGGTTGTGTTCTACTGGTAATTATATACTGATTACATACCCAGTTAAATCCAGATGAGTTCGACCTGCAACAGTGTTCTGTCATTAAAAACATAAAAAAACTAAATTCTACTCGCACATTAATTTAAAATGTCAAACGCATCTAAACGACTTTTAGGAACATCTGAATATAAGAAACGTATACAGGGTGTCTTCATTTGAACGACCCAGGCATTTTTCTCAAAAACTATACTTTCTAGAAATGTGAAATTTTCAGTATGTACTCTCTCGGGGGAGATAGCTGTTATTTGTAAATTTCTGAAAAATCGTGAAATTTTTCACGGGTTTAGAAGTGTTAGTTTTTGAACGCTACGAGGTAGACGAAAAGTTTCAAGAAGCAAGTTGTAAAGCATACTCGAAAACCTTTAATGGTGGAAATCGGACATTTCGTCACTGAAAAACAAACAAATTTTTTAAACTTTTCGTCTACCACGTAGCTTTCAAAAACAATTCGCGATTTTTTAGAAATTTACAAATAACAATGATCTCCCCCGAGAGAGTACATACTGAAAATTTCACATTTCTAGAAAGTATAGTTTTTGAGAATAATGCCTGGGCCGATCAAATGCAGACACCCTGTATAGTTGGAATAATTTTGGGCCTCTTGGCGCCCCTCCAGAAGACCTCTAGAGCGACGTCCGGTTCCACATACCCCCTCTGCACCTCTATTGGTACGCCTCTTAGTTCAAGGCCCCAAAAGAGCCGTGACTACGTTTTCGGTGCGAAACCGGTGAAATATGCCCCGTTTGTTCAAACACGGGCGCCCTGGGAATTTGTACCGGCTTCCCCTCTCTTGCCGGGCCTGCGAACTTGAATTCTAAGACAACTGTCTTATAACGCGAATATTATCAGAAGTAGATATTACATCTCTATAGTAAGAAGTATCCATATATGACGTAAAAATGAAACACGCACCTTCGCAAGTTTGGTTTCGAACGACTAACCGCAAACCAAATATATTAAATTTTGAACAATTTGATTTGATGAAATAATATTTTTATCTTGTCCCGCCTAGTTCCCGCTGGCTTCTTATAAAAGAGAACTCTTTGGTGGGTTTGTTAAATTTTTGAGTAAAGCAGAGAACTCGATGAGGCAATAAGCGGTTTGGGTCCAAGTGCAACTAGACTCCGTTTCAAGCTAGCTATTTCGTCTTTGTAATTGCAACGATAATAACGTAACATGGACGAACTACTATACTTCATTGCCTATAGCCGCTTTTCCTTTTCTCGTAGGGGACTTTCTTCGCCTGTAGGTGACCTGTTCGCCTTCCTCAAAGACATTCCTGGCCTAGCTATACTGACAACATTAAGGCTAAAAATTTGCAAAGTGCATTACTTCAGCTAACGATATAAATATAATACTACGTAAGGATATTAGCATATTTATTAACCCTATTTTCCCCATGAAATAGTATTAGAAAATCGATCTATAACTATTTTTCTTTCAAAAGAAATTTTGAAAATTTACCTGGAAAAGGTCACATTTCAAGCGAATAATAATATAATAATAATAAGCAAATTAATACAACTCTGAGATATATATTATATACATATGTTAATATCATAACCTTAGAGAGAAGTACAATGATGTTATTCGCTTAAAGGGCCACGAGGTATGGAAGGCATTAAAAGTCGCTAGCTGACTGAAGACCCATTTTCACAATCGCTAGTGGCGGGAAAAATTATTAAAATCCGCTTCCGCTGAAAGAATGTTCATTTTCCGCTTCAACCTGTTTCAAACAGATAATTTCCACTTCCGCTTGAAAACCCGTTAAATTGGAAACTGCATGTTTTTTACACGCTTTAGGCCTTAGGTGGTGCCGTGGGTATTAGCCTAGCTGATTATTATTATTATTGTTATTATTAAGAGGTATTAGCTACTAAAATTTCAATTACCGTTGTGATCGCTGATGTTACGCAAAACATTTTCACAAAAATAACTTTTTAAATATCTGTGGTCAGTGCATTTTTTTATTTTATATCGTATAGCGGAGGGTTACACCCGATGAATCGTAAGAAGTGACGCGGTGTGTGCTTCTCCCCCCCACCTAAATTTCTATAAGCTAAAAAAGAATTTTTCTAATTGGATGAAGTACAATGTCTTGGGAAAATGTTTTGTTCTGCCAATTATCCTGAAAATCAGTAGCAATTATGGAAAACCTATTTCCATTAAAACTAAAAAAATATGAGATTTTCCCTAAAAAAACTCTTTTCCGGAGCTTAAGTTCTGCCCCTTCCTGAAAAATCCTGAAATGACGTCTCTGCTCCAGTGACTTCGTTATGGCAAACGCGATTATGTTTAATCCACGCATCAGCTACTTCAGGTGAGGAACGTTTATGTAATAAGCAGATATTACCAATTATCTGCTCTCCCGAATTCATTCTTGGTTTTGTAAGTCCGAATAGCGATAAGTAGTTGATGTATGTAAACCAGAATGCATTTATTTGTAGTTCGGGAGAAAGACTATCCGGCGACGTTTTTAGCGTTGCTCTCAAGAAGATGAAGCTCCTTCTCAAATCGAATCGGGTCGGTGTCTCATTGGTTCGCTAAACTGGCGTCTTGCACTAACGGGATTGACTCATCTAAAGCCACGTTCACACTAGAGCCTAAAACCCAGTTTAGGTCGGTTTGTATGCCAGTTTTGACCGCCGACGATAATTCTTAGCGAACGGACTTGGACAAGTTGCTTCCCGAACCAACACGAAGCGATTTCTCACGCTGGTTTCGAAAACTAGTTATCTAAACGAAGCGATTCTAGGGGTAAGTGTGAACGCGGCTTTAGTCATTCTTGTATAGAAATTATAATCTTAGACGCGGTGAAGCGATTTGCAGATGTCATGTTTTCCGCCTCACTTAAACCATTATCATAAGTTTATAATATTATTCTATAAGTTTGTCACTTTGGGGAATATTATACTGAGAGCTAGTAACGGAGTGACGTCATCGCAAGAAGAAAATCTCCCCCTAGCGAGGCGCTGTCAAAGGCTACGTGTGACGCGTTAGCAAGCGGACGCAAAATGGCGACGAAGCCCTATTGTAGTCGGTCTTGCGAATAGCTCTCAGTAAAACCTTGGATGAGATAAGTATTCTGGAGTGGAAAAGTCGGGCGCCACCTGCGGCTTTGTAAAATTCCCATCATGCTCTTTTTGGTCGGACGTCATCAAGCCAGAATGATGGCATATAAAGCTGACGTCCGACCAAAAACCGGGGTAGTCTGGGTAATTCTAACAGCAATAGGCGGGAAAGGACGTTCTTATTACCGCTATTAATTACTCCAGAATACTTCCCTCCTCCAAGGTAAAACTTTGGCGTGTGAAGAGTAGGAAGTGTCACAGTTATGTAACCATATTATACACTTATGCCATTAATAAAGATTTAAGCCCAATAACGTTGAGTAGCTTCATTAAACAATAATAATAATAATCAGCTAGGCTAATACCCAAGGCACCACCCTAGGCCTAAGTCATCGAGCGACTTTTAAAACCTTTTAACTCAGGTGGCCGGGTTACAATGCGTAGGAGGGTGGTGGCAAGCCCTACATGCCACACGAACGAGTCAACAGCTCCCTACACTAACTATTACCGTTAACCTTGCAATTTTTGACTGTATGTATTTCAAGCTAATTAGGGACTTAATTCGAAAAGCTAATCCGTTTTAGATAAACCGGGCTGCCAGACCAAACAAAATTCATCAGTCGGACAAAAAAGATTGCGGCCGCTACGCTACGTGTTGCCGCCATTTTTCCGAAATTTTCCCGCCGAGCGCGCGCTAAACTTCTTACAAGGATGCTGGCGCGTTCATCCCTCCTACTTCGCCTCCCTTCCTATCCTCCTTGCATACATGACCAACTTTCGTGGTGTAGTATCTATTCTCCTTGTCGGAAACCAATTCCCAGAGTGATTTTTGCCCGTATAGTGTCGCCCTCTATGGAGAAGCGGATATTTTTAATGTCCCGTGATTTTGTATTTTAACCAGATATTTATTCTTAGTTCGTTTAAAATTAACGAACTAATACATCATATTTTTATTAAAATTAATAAAGATATTTCGTATTCTTATTTTAACTTATTACTGCTCAATCGTAAATAAAAATAGGCGCTAGAAACCTTGATCGCCAAAAAGCCATTCAAAAAATACCTCACGGATTACCGACTGACGTTGTACCGGTTTTAAAATTTTGACCGTTGAACGGCGCTACTAGTTTAACGTTTCTCTGGTACCAAAATGCGATGTTTATTTGTCTTGTTTTGGAGACAAAAGCTTTGATTTTGAATGTCCTTTTTCTCTTAAAAAATTAAAGATTTTTACAGCTTCGCCACTAAAGTCTACGTCTCTGCTTAAATGACGTCAAAGCTGGTGCATTAGAAATCTTACGGTGCGAGCGCTTCCTGGTTGAGTTTTCTAAGTTCGGTAAAAGATTTCCCAAGTTACGTAATGAAAATCGTTTGTTTGCGGTTCAATTTCAGTTTTTCTTGCATTTTATTGTTATTATTATTGAGAAACAGGATTGCCAAACTAAATTCTACAAACTACAAGAGCGAATCTAATTTGGACCGAAACTTATTGATTTTTCTCGGTTAATTATGTAAGAGATTTTTCTTGGCGAGTCTGAGTACGTAAACTGTAAAGTCGTTGTTACTGAAAATAGAAAATTAGCAGAATGTAGATCTTTTTCAAAAATGTATTTTCTTAAAATAGTGGTTTTTACACACAATCCTTAAGATTTGTGTGTATTAGTCTCACGTACAGTGTAGCCGATGCCGATGCCGATGCCACCGTGCCGCGCATAACTCTTCAACGGTTAGGGCTAGAAGAGTCAATGATATCTCGTTCGAATGTACATACATCGCCATTGATAGCCTTTCATAAAGTTTTCAAATCGGAGCCTTAGAAGTTGGGCATTTGCACAATTTACTATTTTCGGTGGTTTCGTTGTATGTGGTTGATATTTTATTTAAAATTAAGTCCGATAACGTTATAAAAATATTATTGGATAGGTTAGGATTCAGCGAACCTACAACTTCGGTTATATCAGTAAATAAACTAAATATTAAAATTAAGTATAGTTTCCAGGGTAATTTACGGGACCCCAATTTTCGTGGTTTTATATTTTCGCCTAAAAATCTACATACAGTTCCTTAATTTAAGTCCGATTTTCATGAAAGTTATATTTTTGAATAGCTGTGGTTTACATATAACCTAGAGTTTCATATACGTTCCTTAATTTTAATTCTAAGTAAGGTTTTTGAGCACCGAATACGGACCCTCGCAATTTCCAACATTGTAAATCCACGTGGTTATAGAGGTCTACGCGCCCGTTTCCCTCTAGAGTTTTTCCAAGGATCCTATATGTTAGAAGGATATGAGGCGAGGGACGAAAAATGGCAGCGCCGTCGGTGGGTCATGTGCGATAGAGAATCAGTCTTTAGATTCCGTCAAGGACAAAACATGGAGGAAGCACCGCCAAAATTGGTCCTTGAGAAACAAGACGTCCCACTATTAGAGGCTCTCTTAATATCGATGGCGCTGCCGGCGTTTTGAAAACACGGGCTGGCCGGGGGGCTACCTATCCTTCTAACATATAGGATCCTTGGTTTTTCAAGGCAGTTCAGAGTGCGCCACACTTTCAACGTATGACCAGAAGTAACAATTAAGTATGACACTGATCGTACTAGTCTTCGGCGTAGGACCAAAAGTAATAAGTCTGACACTCAACTTAACAAATAAGTGTGATCAGAAGTAACAAATAAGTATGAAACTGATCGAACTAGTCTTTGTCGTATAACCAGAAAAAATAAGTGTGACACTCAACGGCTGACTAGTAGTAACAAATAAGTGCGATCCGAAGTAAAAAATAAGAGTGACACTGATCGAAGGAATCTTCGGTGCTTTCAAAGTATGACTAGACGTAACAAATAAGTGTAAATACAATTATGCGTGACCGTGGATATATATTGGTTGTGATACCGGTGTTGCAGGTTGCTGTGAATAGCTCAAACAAACTTAACACATTAGAAGGATTGTGTGTATTCTGACCGTCGTACGTCTTGTTTTCCCTTAAAGTACTTTAACAAAAATAATTTGTTAGTTTGTTTCAAACATATCATTTATTTCAAAAATCCTATTTTTTCTATTGAAACCCCGTATTTTTTAAAAAACCTTTTTTTCAAAATCTTTTTTCAAAATTCTATTTTTATATAAATCTTACTTTTTAAAAACCTTTTTTTAAAATCGAATTTTTATCTAAAAACTAATTTTTTAAGAATTTTTTCAATTATTGTTATCTCTTAAAGGGAATATAACCTCAGGTATTTGGTGTGGAACACCAACGTTTGCAGCTCTGGCCACTCATGCCTTTGGCTTTAAAAATGTTTGGCGCCACTGTACAGGATAATTTTAAAAATTGAAGGGGTCTTCCATAAAGATTGCTTTGCAGGTTATATTCCCTTTAAAATGGCATTTTTACCAAAAACATGTTTTCAGACCATTTTTTCATAAAAAAGGGTGATCTTAACCTCTTTGGTATACCTAAGAATAAATTTCGTCGCCAGAGTTTAAAGGGCTAACTTATGAGCAGTTGAATGTGGGAGGGCAGTGACGGGGGGTGGGAGGGCAGTGACGGGGGGGGGCAGTGATGGGTTGGGGGAGGGGTGTGATCAAAATTTGTTGTAGACGAAGAGACTTCGGCGTTAATAACTTGGGCAAAGAGAGCGCGAGACAAAGAAGGCAAATGTTAATACGATTATGTTCCCCTCTCGAAAAATTACATTTGCGTGTACGGTACGACGAGATCAATATGCGTACACCGAAAATATGAAGGCGTATATCAATATGAACTTGCGTTTACCGCCGCCGTTGCCAGGAGGAGTTCAAAAGTGTAAATTTAATTAAAAGTTCACCAGAAACTTTATGAGTGCCCCACCGGGAACTATAATAAACGCTAATACATTGTTCCCGACTTTTGACGCCGTACACTTTGACCCTACACCTCCTTAGTTAGTTAGATTTGGTGTCGTAGAGGTCAACGCTTATTTAAAATTAAGTAGTTTCGGGAGATCTTTAATAGCGTAAGGTTAACATAAAGCGCAAAAAGTTGCTAATTACGAAGAATTTATTTGGGAAATTAAACTCTAGAGATAACAGATAATGTATTCGGGTACTGAGAATATGGGATAATACCATTCTACTCGGATATCACCATAGCCACAGACCATTAACATCCAATGGGACTCGTAACGGCACACTAACAATATTCTTCAACTTGAGTATTCAACATCGGACAAATGATGGTGGCGCCATCATTTGTCCGATATTGAATACTTTAAAGGTGCATTTTAAATGATTCGTTAAATATTAATTTAATAAGTCCTTCAAAGCTATTATTTAAATAATTTGTTAAATAATTACTATTTTAACTCAATATTAATTAATAAAAAGCTCTTTGTAATTATTCGTAAAATATTTAATATTTGAAACATTAATTTATGTAGTACCTTCAAAGTTTCTATAAACTGCCAATAGAAGGCGCATAACTCGAATTTTACGAGAAAAATGTATCTATGCCAGCATTAATAGTCCCGTTTCGTGTAAGTGGTCTGTGCCCTCACACAACTCGAAGCGTAAATTCTTCCGCTTCTTGATCCCAAAAGGGTGACACGGAATATGAAAATCAGACGAACTGTCGCTGCAAAGTACGTGATTGGTGAAGTTTAGACTTTTTTCCTGATTTTCCGACTAAAGCCTAGTTCCCACTTAGCGAAAAAAACAATTTTCGCGCTGAAAATTGACGCTCGCGAATAAAATTTGCTAATTTTTTTAAATTCGCCGCTAAAGTCACGTGTCCGCGGTATCTAGCAAATGTTCTATTTTTTGACGTCCACACCTTGGCCATTCAGAAAACGCGTTCCCTCGATCTATTCCGCTTCCGTCCGTCACTTATTAAGCCTAGGTCTTTAGAAAAGCAGCTCAGCCAACTTGACCAAGATACTGAAGTAAAGGTAATTATCTCTCGAATAGAATCGTTTATTTATTGAAATTATCAACAGGAACATCCATTTGGTTCATTTTGAACTGATGTTTTATGGTAGGCCTAAGACATTACTAAAAACCCGCACGAGTGGTTTTCAGCGTTTTTAAATTTTCGCGCTAAAGTGAGAACCGCTTCCCCAGCGACCGAAAAACCGCGTCTTTTTTCGTTGTGCGAAAATTTCATTCGTCTCGAAAATTCGGCAAGTGGGAACTAGCCTTTAGGCATTTGATGTTAGGCCCGCGGAGAGACAGAAACCCAAAGAAACTCTCGAAGGGGGGCAAAACGAGGCCCCCAAACAACACTGCGCCTAGGATCCTGAACAACATATCAAAGGGCCTCTGATATCTGCAGTCCCATATTCATAGCTCTTAGCTACCCGAATTCATTAGGGGTTCTAGCCTATAGGCTTCGAGCTTAGGTACTTTAGCGCCATCTGCCTCAATACCCGTCAACTAAATATATGAAGAAATAGCAGATGACCTTTGAATTTTAATGTTTTTCGGTTTAAACTTTCAGCTGCGCAGAGGTCATTTTGAACGAGCAGGCAACATTCATATATTCAATTTAAAACTCGATCGGTAGGCGGCGATACTTGGGACCAAAATTTAAACTACGCATCAAGCCTATAGGCTTTGCTAAAAGTGAACGACGTCGTTTTGATTAAAACATGACGGGCAGTATATTTAATTTGCGTCTAGCTAAGGCCGAAAAAACATTTCACGTCATATCGGTAATCATAATTAACTTAATTTCTATCGGAATTGCTTTTAAATAAAGTACAACAATTAAATTGTGACCGAATAAATATTTAACTACAAATATCAATTGATTTTGGAGTATACTGCCAAAGACTATGAAAGGTGAACCGTTCATAGTGAACCTTTAATGATACTGCCGTCATGTATAAGGGAACTAAGGTCGTTATGACTTGGGCTTGGGCTGCAAGGAAACTGCGCTCTGAGCTCCAACTCGTTATGGGTGACGTTCTCATTTTCATTGCCAATGAGAATCCCCACCATGTTCTTAAAATGCTCAGTAGGTCGGGGAAATCTTAGGCAAAGATTTTAAATAAAGGAATATCAGAGTTTAAACACTTTTCCCTGGCGATAGCCCAATGGGACACGTATCGACTTTCCACAATTTTAACCACAATCTTCAACTCATGCAGAGAAGTTTAAGTGGCATTGCCAAGTTAACGTGAAGAACCATCTGGCAAGAATCACCCTGAGAGTACGACGAAAATTCCCATTTCAAATAATTGAGGTTTTTTATTAGTTAATTCAGGGATCTTTACTAATCTCGACCTTTGTAATGGCGAACTAGACTTTCAAAATCGACCTTGAGAATAGATTATGACCTCCAAAAAGGCGATGTTTAGGGTAGTTCTCGGCATTCGATTAATTTTTATCCATGAATAAAATAAGCTCGGCGATATTTAAATAATATTTATTTAAATAACCAATAGTTGAATAAAAATTGTAAAATGTTTAAATAATCGAAAGTGAATAAGCCTATTATTTAAATAAAACAAACAATTATTTAAATAAATGCCACTTTTATTCAAATAAATGCTTGGTTGCGTAAAAAACATAATTAAATAAGTTAAAATGATATTCTTTTTATCAACGTTTTTTAAATAAATCGGAAAATTTGTGGATAATGAATAAACAATTCCGAGCACTAGTTTAGGGTCACCCCTGAGTTAATTTATTGCCTAAAATAATACCTAATGAAATAAACCAGGTGGCGCTATTAATTCTTTTATGTTAATTATATAATTAATGCTCTACAGAAATAGTTTCCCTGGCGAAACATTGTTTTGCGTGAAAAAGGTCTTACGGCCTTCATCTTTTATTCTCTCAGTTAAATTGTTTTCGGTATGAAATTTAGAAATTAGGTTTAACCTCTCAAAATTATTTGTTATTTGGACAATAAAAAAGGCGTTAGCTACTATTTAAATAATTAGCAAGATTTAAATCATAAGCAATATTAAATACTAAGCGGACGACGGGTCAAAGGTTACAGAGCTCACGAGTCAGATAGTTTGTGTAATAACCCAATTTCATTGGTTGAATTTCAAATAGTGTTGGTTCCCCAAAATATGTACCAATTTTAGCTGTTCCACCGGTCATTTCATTGCCAATTAATTGGACAGTCTTAGTGGCTCAATTACTTGACCTTTAGAAGTGGTATAGTCTGACTTGATACAATCAGGCTACAGCAAACAGAAATAGGATCGAGTCAGCAGTGTGATCTGTAATTGTAGCTATAGACATAAATACCGTAATAACGTAAGTATAATACCTCCTTTTCTCCGGTAATTTCTCCCAACGTGATAGTGTGTTTCGCACAAGGACTAACAACAACTCTCTGCCAGTAGTAACTAGTTTTTAGAACTGTCAGATAAGTCGCCTCCGACGGTTTTCTTTTAAACATTCCAACCAAGGCTTAGGGAAAATTTAAACACCTTTAAAATTAAAAAGAATGCTTTGCTTTGGCAAAATTATAATGAATTACCGAAGGTAGTTATTTTCAAATTTGGGATCTGAATGCGTTTATCTCCATCAAATTGACCTGGAAGTAGTTGAGCAAAAGAAGGTAGCATGGAGTCACGAGTTTCCTGTTCCAGATTGGAAAAACACTCCGCGACTATTGTTAAGGGAGATCTATCAGTATCATACTTTTGTTAGCTATGATTATCATGCTAAAGATTACAACGACATAGAAACCACATTGTTAGCTATGATTATCATGCTAAATATTACAACGACATAAAAACCACATTGTTAGCTATGATTCTCATGCTAAAGATTACAACGACATAGAAACCACATTGTTAACTATGATTCTCATGCTAAAGATTACAACGACATAGAAACCACATTGTTAGCTATGATTATCATGCTAAATATTACAACGACATAAAAACCACATTGTTAGCTATGATTCTCATGCTAAAGATTACAACGACGTAGAAACCACATTGTTAACTATGATTCTCATGCTAAAGATTACAACGACATAGAAACCACATTGTTAGCTATGATTCTCATGCTAAAGATTACAACGACATAGAAACCACATTGTTAGCTATGATTCTCATGCTAAAGATTACAACGACATAAAAACCACATTGTTAGCTATGATTCTCGTGCTAAAGATTACAACGACATAGAAACCACATTGTTAACTATGATTCTCATGCTAAAGATTACAACGACATAGAAACCACATTGTTAGCTATGATTCTCGTGCTAAAGATTACAACGACATAGAAACCTAATCGCGAATGCAAACACCTGATACAAGCGAAGTATACAACCCACAGAATTAAATTATAAATGTTGATAAACAACATCTAAGTCGCAGCGACCGAGAGCTTCTAGTGGGTCTGAATTATTGTTGGTGTGTTTGTATTCTGTCCTGAGGCGATCACGAAAAAGTGGAGATTTTAATAACACATCCTTTCTTTTCTGTTTTGGTGTAACTCTGTAACATGCTTTTTGGAAAAAAAACTTAAAGGCCCTCTAAGTCTCGTTCACATCTAAAACATTTATCGACCTGATTGCGTAGTTCAATCATACGCCGCAAGGGGATTTGGTGATGTTCGTAACTTCCAGGTAACGACGCGATGAAGCTCCTTCGCCTGTTCGCCAGCTAATTTTGGTTTGAGAACAAGGCCTAATTAAAACTTACACACTTTTAGTTTTAGTATATTTTTTTCAAATTAATAAGCATCTTCACAGCGAATATCGAAGTGTATAGTATATGCGAGTGTAGTATCAGATTAAATTTGAACCGATCAATAGTTGTATCGTAAATGCAATCCTAATAGAAACCAACGTAAATTGATGAGATTGAAAGGTTAGAAATACGAGGGTCGTCCCGCTTTTGACTATACTATCTGGTAAGGATAATTTCTGGCCATTAAATATATTACATCAACAACACAACCGAGCGATGCTACTCCGAACAACTCCGTTTCATTATTAGAGCCAACATCGTACAAGGAGAAGAAATATCGTTCAATTAAAAATATAAAGGTCAATTAATGCGTCCTAATTAATCAGCGTGTATGCCATTTCTTAAGCGCAATTAAGGTATAACACTAATTGCCAGTAATCCCTCGACGAAATAGAAAGTTAATAACTTAAGATGATAATCCTAAATTTAGGTGGATGGCCTTTGCAAGAATGAAGTGGAGAGGATAATGCTCGAATCCCCCCCCCCCCCCCCCAGCACGATAGAGGGGGAAGGGAAACCGTCACCGGAGTTCGCTTCAAACGTGAGGGAGATTAGAAGCAGAATGAAATTCTAAGTATGTAAAAATGCATTCTTGAAGGATATAATTCAAAATTAGACATTTTCTGAAACTACCACTCGAAGACGTATGGAGATAATTTGTAGGAGTGTAGATTGTACTGAATTAATTGGCGTCTACAATAATTTAACCTGTCTTTTAATAAGGACCAATTTAGTTTAAGATCCGTGTAAAGCCAAATTTAGGCTACCGCCACAGTCATTTTAAAAGCAATATTAATCAGAACGTTTGGTGGTGCATTCAACGAATGAAACTTTTTCGCCACTAGCCACGCTGTTGATTTATATTTAGGGTGAAAATGACCACCTTATTCGTAGTGGCCAAGACGATTCGGGGCCCCATTTCTGATGGATCCACGAATTTCTCATTTCAGCCACCAGGTTTAACTGGTGCTGGCCTGATTGGTGCTAGTTACGTTAAAAACCAATATAGTGCAGGGGGACCAGATTTCCTATATTTCATTTATTTTCAATGTTTTCCTATAAATTCCTTTAATTTTACCTTATTTCCTATATTATCCTATAATTTCACCAGTTTTCAATCATATTACTGGTTGTACTTATTTTAAATTTAAATTTTATCTTGAATTTTCACCAAACAACGGGAAAATAATATTCTGGAGTTATCGTAAAACACAAGAATAATAACTTTGGTTTTTCCGTTTAGTATAAACTAATAACATTTCGTCGTCGTGTACTCACATGTATCCCATATTTTACTTTATTTGGCCAATTTTTTATATTTTCCTTTATTTTTCAGTGGCGTAGCCAGAAATTCTTCGAAGTATGTGAATGTTAAGAGGGGCTCGAGAAGGGGTGGAAATTTAGTATGTAGTCAAAGGTAGGCCCAAGGGGGGTCTGGACCCGGAAACCCCCCTTGTCTACGCCACTGCGGGGTTTTCTATATTTTCTTTTATTTTTGCTATTTTTTATCGTATATTTTCTTATAATTCGCGTTCAAATTTCCTATTTTTCCTACAAATTTTCCTGGCCGCCATGCTAGTCAACGAGTTTTGCAAACTATTTGAAATACGAAATATTTTCTACCGTCGTTTACTAATATTCGACTATTTGACGAGCAAAAACGAATATTCGTGAACATTTTCAAGGTCAATTCGATATGACCGCTGGAATATTCTATTTGGTATTCGATTTAATTGTTTGTTGTAACCAAATATCTAGAACACCCCAAAAATGAAGACATCTTCGGGAAAAGAGCGGTGACAACCACTGAATGCTGGGATTAGTTCTAAGTTTCCGAAAGTTTCTCAAAATTAAAACCATTTTCGTGTAAAGCATTTGGACGGAAATTTAGCTCTCATTAGAAAACAGCGAATACATTTTCACCTGGATTTTTAATGCCTCGTTCCAATTCAACGAATATAGAATATTACCTTTCTCAGTGAAATGCCTATTTTGGCGGCGATAAATTTCTTTCAAAAATGTCGGAAATTTTCATTAAAGTTTGGTTTCAACCAACACGCCAAATGAATGAAATGATGCGTTTAAAGGGAGTGTAACCCGAGCGGGGAGGGTCAAGTTTCCGTCATTACACACTAGTGGCGCGACAGTCTATAATAAATAAGACACCACCTTAGGCCCATGCAAGTCATCTAGCGACTTATAATGCCTTTAAACCGGTGGCCGAGTTACAATGGGTAGAAGGATGGTGGCAAGCACTTCATGCCACGCGAGCCAAAAGCTCCCTACACTAACTATTACCTTTAACCTCGACAAGTTTTTATGGGAAGGGAAAACCTCTTTAACCAGTGGGGAGAGAGTTTGTAAACTCAACGCGGAAGGAGTATTTCCGAATTTTTACTCAATGCCTCAAGTTGAGATGCAACCCGGGTCCTCTTGCTGCGGCCACCCCACCATAGACTGTCGCGCCACGAGTGAGTAATGACGTAAGTTTCACCTTCCCTGCGAGGGTTATACTCCCTTTAAGCGACTGAAACATCTCCGCTTTGGTACCTGCAAAGATTGAACGCGCTATTTTGCCCACAAGGGGCCCTTTCACCAATTATTAGAAAATCTCAGTCACATCTAATAGTTTTAAGGTGTATATGGTGCTATTATAATGTGTATTTGTTACGTAATATGTGAACGACCGCTGGCTGAAACCAAGTTCAAAGCTCAGGGTGCGTCAAGTTAGCAAGGTTTTTTATATTAAGAACTATCTCTTTAAAGGGAATATAACCTGCAAAGCAATCTTTATCGAAGACCCCTAATATTTTTAAAGCCAAAGGCAAGAGCGGCCAGAGATGCAAACGTTTGTGTTCCACACCAAATACCTGATGTTATATTCCCTTTAAAGAAAAAATATTTTAGCAAGAACACGTCTAGCGTACCCGAATATGATCTGAAATGCTAAGACTTGGTATTTTTAAAGGACGTAATTTCATAAAGGCACTCTGACGTCACAGGAGGTCACGCAAGCTTTTTCCTCTAAATAAAACATTGGCGCCCAAAGTGATGGCCACGACCTACGGGGCGAAAACGGAGTTCAACTGACAATTGTGAGTGAAATTCAGAAAATTGGTCCTTTGGCACACCGGAAAACCGTTAGGGGGGGGGGAAACTAAATTATACCTAGATTGAATTTATTTATTTGGTCTGGGTCCGATGGCCCGAAGACCAACCGATCGAATGGGGGTCCAACGGACCGAAGTCCATCCAATCGAAGGAAAGCACTAACCGACCGAAAATTAAAAAATTCCTTTTTTATGAGTTAATTGCATAAGGTTTCAACGGACCGAAATATATATTTTTATATCAAAACAAGAACATGCAAAGCAGACCACCTTGAAAGGGCAAAATATATACACCCCACAAGAAATTGAACGCGCGCGCGTTTTTGTTTTTACCTCGAAGGCCTTTCCTTTCGAATAGTAATTAAGAATAGTAATTTAATGCAATAATTTTGCTTTGGGCCCATTCGACCGAAATCCAATTCATTGGAAAACGATTTAACATTGAGTTCCAATCGATCGAAAATACCCCAATTGTGCGGTTTACAGCCCAATTTTGCACCTTTATATTTTTTTTAGTACATCGAATTAAGGTTTTTTTTATAGATATTTTTTTTTTTCAAGACGTAATGGTTCTTTTATTATGTAAATAGAAATATGTACAAGAAAAATACTTTTAACAATGCAAATATTCCTCTAGGGGAGCCCCCGGAGGAAAAGTGTTCATCACGGAGGCCGCGTTGCCTCGTTGTACGGCGATCGCTATTCTTTGTAGGAGGAAAGCAACTGAACGCGGCTCGCCTGTAGCCTCACGAAGACGCCGACCTATGGCATGGGTCAGGGCTAAGGCTTCTCCCCCGAAAGATCCAAAAGTTTCAATGGCAACGGCCCGAAACATGTAGCGGTTCTCCAAGCCGGAGTATTTGGCCTTCTTCCGGAATTCAGCCTGGGTAGCGGCCCAGAGAGGGGCTGAGGAGGAAGAGGTCAGATAAGATGGATCCAGGGGATCCGTACAAGTGAAATCCCATACTAGAGATTTCCCGCCAGACCAGGGAACCAAAGTCAACCCATCCGGGCGTTTTCCGTCGTCCCGCGATAGACCCGGAGGCTCAAGGACGGAAGGAACGCCGGCTGTGACGAAAGCTCGCCTGAAAATGTCGTTGACAGCGGCATGGCGAGAGAGACGGCCCGTACTCTTCTTGCAGCTTAAACCATGCGCCCCGAACGAATCAACGGGGCTGCCACAATTACAAATGTGCGGGGCGCAAATGCGGGTGCCTAAACGAAGGCCGACGGCGATACGAAAAGAATCGTCGTCCAAGAAAGTACCCAAGGCCGGCGATGGTAGAGCGTTGAGCCAACAGCCAGATTCCTTGGAGGATACGGAGAGGAGCCGGGCTTTATCTCTATCACTGTGAGCCGTACCAGCCAAGAAACACGATGATTTGGCAAAAAGAGGGCCTTCCCACACACGTTGATGGGACCACTGATCGGGAGAAGGTAATGGCGCTTCCGACAGGCGTTCCCATCGCTGAACACCGTCATGAAGTACCGAGTCACGCGTGGCGGATACGCAGTCCGGTAGGATAGCTTGAATGAGATCCGCAACACTGGTGGCGGAAGAAAGAAAGGCGGGGAGAGCGAGTTTGGAAGCGTGACGGACACCGAGGCCACCCTTAGACACGGGAAGAGATGATTGCTCCCAAGGAGCCTCGTCCAACAAAGTATTGGTAACGGCCTGAAGCGTGAACCGGAGGGTCTCATCGAATGCTTTTAGGCCGTCTACGCATCTCCACACCGGGGCACTACGGAGCAGGTACGAGAGTTTGGGAATGGCCAAGGAGTTTTTCAAAAGGAAAAAGCCGTGATGGGCCGGAATTTCCTGAAGGTTCTCCGACATGATTTTCAAAGCGTCAGTTTTAGACGCGAGACAAGCGGAAATGGCTTCGTCGGAGAGTGGCGCACCGAGAAGGACATAATTGGAACGAGCTATAATTTTTATGCCAGGGGCGGCCGAGTCGAAAAGGGACGTAAAATAGTCATCATCGAAAACGCCCGGATTTAAAATAAGGAGCTCGCACTTCGATGGGTTTAGCTCGAGGCCAATGTCCGCCGAAAGCTCCTGAAGAAGTAGTAGGTCTGCCTTGACTACATCCGGGGCATCGCCCAAGGATGAATCATCGAGATACCAAATATTTAGGGTAGACTTCATCCGGGAAGCCACTTTTTGCACGACAAGGCAGAAAAGAGCCGGGCCCAACGGGTCCCCTTGCTGAACACCACGTTCCGAAGAAATTAAAGATTCTCCATACGTAAGAAGCGACGGATCCTTATAGCACGGGCGCAAGAACGGATAGAGATCGGGAATATCCTGCAGGACGCACGCGAGAAGACGATCACGACGAATCATGTTGAAAGCGTCGAGGAAATCAATTTTCAGTAAAACCGTAGGACTGAGATGCGGGTGGTTAACGTATCGGCGGGCGGAGTGAGAAGCAGCTTCAGCTCCCCCACGGCTCCCAAACCCCAACTGTGTTGGACAGAGAGAAGGGCCAAGGGTGGGAGCAATATGGGAGCAGGCCAATTTAGCGACCGAACGATGAATAGTGTGACCCACAGCGATTGGCCGAACGCCGCCGTCCTTTTTCTTCAGAGCGCAAAGAGAAGCGCCGTACAGGACAGGGCAAATCTCCTGAGGGACGAGGCCACCGAGCATCAAATTTCAGAGGTTGGCAAGAGATTTCAAGAGACAGCCGCCAGCCGCCCCTGAACCCGGGCCAGTAAGGTCCTTCAAATGGTGTGATGAAAGAGCGTCGAGACCACCAGCAGACCCGGCTGGGAAAGATAAAATGGCGGAGCGGACACCCGAATCAGAAACAGTAAGGTGCGGTAAGGAACACAAATTTGTTCCGGACTCGAAGGAAGAGTCGTCGTGATCAGAACCTGACGGATGCTTACTCCTAAGAGTGTCGAGCGTAGCGGCGGTGCAAGGGGCAAACGAATCGTCCGAGCAGAAAATACGCACAGCTCCGGTAATATCACCGTCTGAGAGCTTGGCTTCGACAATTTTCCCTATGTTGCGAGCTACTCACCGCTTCTTAGTAGATTTAGAGAGACGCGAAATCGAAGGAAGAACCAGGCCTTCACGAAAGTTGTTAATATTTACTTTAATGCGCGTAGCGAGCGAAACGGGCTTCCCTTCGACCGCGACAGGAACTTGTAAGCACGACGCGGAATAACAAAACAAAATGTTCCAAGAGGCAACCGAATTGTCGGGGACAACCTTATTAATGATATTCGAGAGGCAGGTGGCAGCCAAGGTTCGGGCACCCTTAGGAATACGACGAACAACACGTCGCGAAGATTTTAAATTCGCGAGTAGACCAACGATGGATTCACGAGTAAGTGGGGAAGAAGGGTCAACAATAACATCAGATATATATAAGTTACGGACGTATCCAACCTAAATTTTGCGCGCTCCGCGCGCTTACCTAACCTAACCTAACCTAATCCGAACTAATCTAATCTAAAACGTTTTTCGCGTACCCTGCTATATCTCGGGGCAGAAGTAAAAAACAAACTTGAACAGTAAAAAAGTTATTTTAATTTTTATTTAACGATATACAACTTTTCGGTCCGTTGAAACCTTTTCTATTTTGTTGCTATAAAAAACGTATGTTAAATTTCGGTCGGTTGGTCCTTTTTTTCGGGCCGTGAGTTTTCGATCCGCTGGACCCCTTCGATCGGCTGGTCTTCGGCCCATCGGACCTACCCCATTTATTTAACATTGTCCTCGCCACAATGTGAAACTTATATACGGCTTGGCCGACTTATAATTCCAGTTTCAAAACCGTCAGGTTTCCTAAACACTTATATATGAAAAGATTTGCGAAAATGGTCGAACCGATCCGCATCAGTTAAATTGTAATTTTTTAACTTCAAATTAGAGACATTAAACTCGTGTAAATGGAACGTAAACGGATAACTCGTAGACGGTGTCAAACTTTCGAACATTTTGTTTGTTAATGGGAACTTTATTTCAGATAACGAAATAGTTTTAATGAAATTATTAGTCTAGTGAAATGTACAAGCGCCACGCGTCGTAGTTTGTATTTTATTAAGCGAGCTGAGCCCGCGACAGAAAACGCGAAGGAAGAACGTCTAGACCGAGCTTGACCGTGCGCAGACTGTTTACCTATAGGAGTTCTCCCTGGGCGTTTCCTAGCCTGATCTTTATCTCATTACTATTAAAATACATATACTTAAAAATTATCTCAGAATTAAAAAGTGAATATAAAATATATACTTAAAAATAATATCACTTAGGGCTCGGCGTTAGGATAAGAAATTTTCAATTCTTTTATATCCATATCCGAAAATTATCCAAATAAAAAATTATTTGTTGCGTATAAAATTGTATAATAGTCGCGAATTATAACCATAAATAAACAGTTAAAGGGAATATAACCTCAGGTTTTTTGGTGTGGAACACCAACACTTCGACCATTTTCCGCTCCCTCCTATGGCTTCAGATATTTTGGCGCTGGTTAGTGATTTCACGCCTAAATTGTTAACATAAAAAACATAAAAAACGAGGTTATATTCCCTTTAATCGAATTTTTTATGATTAATTTAAATTTCGACGGTGAATTTATCCGTTTCCCCGAGCTCTAATAACACTATCACTATCATAGTATAGAAAATTATATAAGTTTAATTTCACTATTTTTCACTAAATAGTGAACAAAAAATATAGGTAGTATAAATATACTGGAAAATTCTTATTATAATTTGAATGTTCATAAAAATCATATAGTTAGGGTAAATAAATATCTAAAACTAATATCACTATTATTAAAACGTAATACAAAATATTATAGGATATTAGGATATATATTTTAAAAAAATCTCACCAAATTTTAAGAAAATAATGAAAATATATCGTTAGGATAAATATATACTAAAAATATCAATATTTTAAAAATGGTAATAAAATATATAGTTAGAATAAATGTATGTAATAAATCTCAGTATTTCCATAATAGTTAATAAAAATATATAGTTAGGATAAAACACATTATTTTATAAATTTAATGAAAATATATAGTTTCGATAAATCTCACTATTATTAGAAAGTGAATACCAGAATACCAATTGAACCCAGCCACCGGTAATTAGTTTCAAAAGTCCTCGGGTATTAGCTTCGATGATGGTTATTGTATAAAGATATAATCAAATATACTTAAGAATAATCTCACTATTATTAGAAAATTACTACATGCAATTATAACCTTATTTTTACAAATTATGGGAAATTCCAAATCACGAAAGATCTAATTAATTTCTCCCGTAGCATACGCCTTTCTAATCTCAAAATATCAATTAATTTACTAGACCATGATAAATCAAGGTAATCGGATAGAGAACGATACAGAATAGCATAAGCTAGGAAATCTGTAAACTCGATCGCCGGCTGACACCAACTCATCAAACCTCTTTACCCGTCTTTTTATATTGCATTTAGACTTTCATATATACTTCAAATGTTAAAAATTGAGATTATAGTAACAAATTAAATCCTTGATTTCAAAGAGTACCAAATTACGAATACTAATTAAATCATGTATTTCGGAAAATATTCCAAAACTGGTTTTGTAGAAAAGTCAATTCAAAACGCACCTAATTACTAATTCTAATTAAATAATGTATTTATGAAAATGTTAAAAAACATTTTTGCAGCAATACCAATTTCAAATTCTAACAAGAGTTAGTTAAAGTTGATTTAATTTTTGGTTTACGTTTCCAATGGTCGATAATTATAACTAATTCTGCTAAAATAAATAGATATCAAATTTATAAAAATCCTTTAAATGAAAAATTAAATTACCTTTGAAACGGGCGAACTCGAAGTGAGCGTGAGGAAAACAAGGCTAGAAAACAGGATGAGTAACAACCTCATTTCCATTCTTAATATAATGAGTTTTCTTTCAGTTAATCAATTTCACAAAAACTTCGACAGCTGTCGGTGAAAGTTTAGAGTTTTCGATAAATTGGACAGAAAATCACGACACTATGCTCGAAAGATTTCAAATTTACAATTTAAACGATTTGAGAAGTTTTCCCTTTATTCGGTGATAGTGAGTCGAGTTGGAGCTGTCAAACGCGCGCGTGGTACCCTAGTGCTTCGACGAAAGTGAAAACGCGGCCGTGCTTCTTCGAGCGACTGCCAACTGAAGTGAGGCTCGCTTCCCAGCTCCCAGCTGGTTTTATAGGGAGGCGTTGTGACCGCCCTGACTCGAGTCGATACCCGAGCTGGAGTTCTATAGGTAGCTGACGCCCCGCCTTTGAACCATTAGCGCCATCTAGGTGGAAACCTTCCTACGCGAAAAAGGACATTTCAAGATTTTAAAGTAAGGATGTAAATGATATGTTAATGGAGGTAGAATACGGGTGGTCTGAGGGCTGATTGCCTAATTCATTTCAGAAACGCCGCTTTTTACGAGTCTGAAGTGCAGAGCCAATATTTGGACACCGTGATGTGTGCCCCAAAATTACCCTCTTATTTCATATATTTTTCATAAACTTCACAGTTGGGCTTTCAACTTTTTCAGGGCGCCGCGCCGGCCGTAAATGGAACCTGGAAATTTACCATCAAACAATTTAATACTAATTTTGAGCTCTTAATTGAAGGTTGATTTGCCGTCCATTAAAACGTTATTTCAGTATTTAAAGATTGTATAGCGAAACAAA
Organism: Leiobunum rupestre; assembly: GCF_980474605.1. Taxonomy (NCBI): domain Eukaryota; kingdom Metazoa; phylum Arthropoda; class Arachnida; order Opiliones; family Sclerosomatidae; genus Leiobunum; species Leiobunum rupestre. The sequence goes on from NC_143394.1 coordinate 523,438, forward strand.
TTGTCAGGTTAAAATTGATCGGTGATAATTGGCGAGTGACCAAAACGCGAACAAATTAGAACGACTTTGACTTTAAGCAACGATGTGGTAATAACAATCGGTACTTTTTACTATATTAACTAAATAATTACGGGAAAAGGGACTTTCAAGATTAAATAGAGTAAAATATGAACCCAGATGCTGAAAATAGGAACCAAATAGGGACCAATGTTAAACAAAATTCAATATACGCTTTCATTAAATTACTCCAAAAGAGCAATCGTATCCAAAGTTTTTAATGATCCCAAAAACTGCCTATTGTACTATTAAAAATAAGTTTAGAAATATTTGGCCCTGGATTTACAAACACTTATCGCAACTATAGTGTTTCCAAGACATCCCTGCACGGCTACCCCGTTCTTTTCAGAATTCCCTGACTTTTCAAGTTTTCCTTGCACAAAATCCAAAAAAATTCCCTGATTTTTTTAAGATAAAATTACTTAGAAAGATGATTAATTTCAAGAACAATTTCATCAAAAACAATTTGTTAAAAATTGGGAAATTTTGAACCTAGTAACTAGATTCCCTTAAAAAACGTCGCAAAATGACGTCGGTCCATAAATTCTGTAAAATTACCTAAGAAAATACAACTACTCAATAAATTGAATTGAATTGAACGATCATAAGAAATTCCGTTACCTGGCTTTTTTCGTGACATTTTTTGACACTTTGTTAAATAACCTGACATAATACGTATATTTTCAGATTCTCTGATTTTCCCCTGACCCGTGGCCACCTTAGTACCGTTTTTTTAACATTCCGTAGATATTTGAAATAATTTCCAAAAGCCCGGTCTGGCTCCCATCCAGATCCCTTTTGCTCGGCCCGGTATCGTTTCCAATTGTTTTCTGGGTTATTTGTAGCGCATTCTGACACTCTGCTTTTTAGCTTCTTTTGTTAGTGTGGGCGTGTATGTATCTAATGGCTATTGGAAAAACGATAACCAACGATACATTTCTCAGAGTGCCCTGAAAAATTAAACCAAGGGTTCTTTGCAGTATTCTAATAATTCAGAACTCAAGGTTTTGAAACAAAATTGTATTTTCTTCCTAGCACAGTTCCGTTTGAGTAAATCAACGGAGGTTTTTCCATAGATATAAGAAATGTATATAAAGGTCTAGATAAATTTCGGGGCGTCTAAGCCTAACATGAAATACGGAATTGACACCTAGCAGACACCGAGGAAGGCACGTGACCAAGAGCGCGAGCTCTCTTAGCATTTTAGTACTAAGTGCTTGACCTTTCCGCAGGCCGTAGTCTTTAGACACCATCTGTTGGTGACTTTTAGTATAATTTTTAAGCAGGAGACAATGGCTCTCGCGACGATAGCACGAGCTTTCTTACCGATAGATAGCGTCTTATAAGGATAGCCTGCAGAAATTACGCGTTTCTGCTAGCTGTCACCTCCGTATTCACTCCCTTTGAAATATTTTATCTAGACCTTTATATACATTTCTTATATCTATGGGTTTTTATGGTTGAAGCGAAGAAGTGTACTCTTTTTATCCTAAAACGTGTTATTCGCCTGTTCCGGAGATGAGAATTACTCCGCCCCATAAACTATTCGCTTGTTCCGGAGTATTAGGGCTACTCTTTTTACTCCTTGTGAAAAAGAGGTGCAAAGAAGTAAATCGGATTTCGTCGTCTGCTAGCTAGAATTTATCTGCTATAAAAGCGACAGGCAGCCATTTTGGAAAAACGTTTTTACTCCGACTCAAACTATTCGCCACCACAGAATCAGAGTGAAATGACGTTAAAGCCTTACCCTACTCCGAAATCCTGAAACAAGCGAAAAGAAACCACCTAATGTTGAGTGGTCATTTTGTTTTGTTTTTTTTCATTTAACCTGACGGCCTGTCTGCTAATAGCAACAAACACGAGGAGAACGTAGCTAGCCTTTAAACACGCTAACGCAGTGTTGTGTACAAATTTCATTAGACGAACCTTTACGCTGAACGTTTTACGGAAAGGGGGGAGACAAATTCCAAATTTTTCCCTTCCGACGGCAGCAGGCGCAAAAGCGTCTAACCAATGAAAACTGTACGCAAGAAAATCCACGACTTTTGACGGGTTGCGTTCTCCTTGCGTGGGGTGCTGTGTTTGTTGCTCCTAGCGGTCAGTAAGAGTCAATAAAATCTCATTCGGAGAGTTTCGTTTGTCTGACTACTCATTTGGCCAACCACAAAATACACGTTACGCCGACTGCCCATTTGGCCGACTGCACATTGGTCCGACTAAGAAGTCGGCCAAATGGACTGCTCATTTGGCGACTGAACATTCGGCCGACTTCTCAATCGGCGAAATGGGCAGTCGGCCAAATGGATAGTGCATTTTGCCGACTGTTCATTCGGTCGATTGCTTGTTTGGCCGAATGCTCATCTGGCCGACTGCTCACTTGGCCAACTGCTCATTTGGCGGTTGGATGATACTAGGGGCGTTTGGCTAGGTACTGTCCTCTAGGTCGCGTTATAGATGGCCCAGCTTGGTTATACAGAACGGGGCTGAGGGGGGCGCTGTCGGTTAATGGGCATTCGGACATATGAGCAGTCAGCCAAATGAAAAATCGGCCAAATGCACCCCAAAATAAGACGCCATCCAACACGATTGAAACAGACGCCACTGACTAAGTATGAATAAAGGCATTCTTCGTAAGTAAACCCATTTGAATGTTATATTTAACGGAACCAAAAGGCACTTGGTCGTAACGTTGCCCAAATTGTAAATTTCCATCTATGGTCTGAGCTATTCGAGGTTAAAGTTCAGGGCATGGTAGTTTATAGGAAGTGACGACCACCTAAAATAAAACATTCAGTACGTCGATCAGCTCTCGTGTAATATAGAATATAGCTAACTTATTTTATTAAAGATACACTAAGGAAATTTCCATACCATAGTGAATGAGAAAAATCAGTTCATCTCGGGCACTTATTAAATGAGATTTTACGGATATATCCCACGTACGCGGTGTTTCGTCTTTGTATCACAGATTGAGCAAAATAGTGAATAGGTGATTCCGAAAAAGAACGGTGGTCACATGATTTGGTTACTTTCTGTAGTATGGTTCGAGTATTTATCAACGCGCCACAATCTACCGATATATCAAGAGCGCGCCCAAAAAATTAACTCTTTTGTACATGTATTTGTCGATATTATATTTCAGAATCACCTAGAACCAGTTAGAGCGCTTAAAGCATCAGAATGTATTTATCCCGAATCAAGCATGAGATCATTGGATCCCTCAGACTAATTCTCCAACGCTTGTTCTACCAAGCTTAGAAATTCTAAACACACGGGAGACATAAATGTTTGATTAACGTGAAAGTTGGGTGTCGTAACTGTGGGGGAAGGTACCAAATTTAAAATCAGATTTTCACACTTACTTGTAAGACATATCGTTACTCTGTGGCAGCCGTCGAGTACCCTGCTTTACACTCAATAATTAAAATTAACAACCATTTTTTTTTCAGAAATAATTGATATTTGGAAAATTATAAAGCGAAGTATGATTTCTGGAATTCTGCGGAGTGCAATTTGACGGTTTCAATTTCATAAATCGTACCCCCGACGAAATTCTGTAGGTACCATGTACCGGCCACTAACGAAACCCACCTACATCTCCACTACGCTTTGATTTCTTTAACACATTTGGTCTAAGGTGGTGCCTTGGGTATTATCCCAGAGGATTTTTGTTAATATTATTAATATTCTTGCATTTGGTGGTAAGAATAAAGACTCTTAGAAAGCTTTCATCATAAAAGTCTATAACAGCGCCCCTAGTGGCAAAGGATTGAAATTCAATAACCCACCAATAATCTAGACGCCGCCGATGAAGAGGCCGATCGTTGTTTTGCGCTCCCGCCGATGTTTTCGCGGCGCGCCGCCGACGGTTTATAATATTTTTTAACAGGACTACCAGTTTTTCCGTTGATATCGATCTCTTTGCAACTTTAACAAAAATGTAGTTCTTTTACATCACTTCTGTTGGTATTTAGTGCGTACTCTTAACGTCTTAAACTCCTAGAAAAGGGATTGCTAAAACGTCCTACAATGAAAACGAAATTTTATATAAACGCCGCCGCCGGTAAATTTTGGTTCAACGGACAAAAAAAGGCGGCGCACGCCGATCCCGTCGCCGCCGCCGATGGAAAATAAACGGATCACCGCCGCCGGTCACAATTTCGCGGCGTAGGGGTCTACAATAATCTTCCTTTTAAGAAATTTAAACAGACGTATTTGAACACTTTCAAATGCAAAAATGGTCACGCATTTCGAAACTCGCATTAATTTCCTCGAATTAAGGCGCAAACCTACTTTCCTCCAACGCAATTTACAGTTAAAATATCGAACCAAAATCCAGAAATCTCCGATTGAAGCAGCACCTCCGTTGAAGTTGAAACCATTCCTCTTCAAACGTCAAACAAACAAATTAGCAAAATCCATTAGATTCGTCCAATCAATTTTGGCAATAGAATTCTTTAGTTTTACCAGAAGTATATAATTTGCATTAAAAGATAAGTATCCATCTCGGCTTAAAAAATGAAACATGTCCGTTCACAGGCTCGAGTCAGCTTTTAATGAGCGAGGTTTTCCTGCAAACCACTTACCATTGAACACTTACCTTCGGACCAAAAATGTATTGGTTTTATACTTAGATATAATTACGTTTCGTGCAGGTTACCCTCGGATCGTTAATTATAATTTTATAAATTAATTATAATTAATTAGTAACAAATATATCACATACTTCTGGTTTCATTTAATAGAGACTTTACACCTAAGCGTTTGAACGTGAATTTTCGGCCTAGATGGTCCCCTTTCGCAAAGTTTGGAGCTTAACCTCTTTGTTAAAACGGTAGTTCATTAAGTTGTCATTAATATTCGAAATTTGGATTCGAATGAAGGCAAAGACAGATCGATGCCATTCGCGAGCCAAATTATATAAAGCAATCGAAATGAAAAACCGAAGCTCCGAATCTCAATATTTCAGTCATTTCACGGAAAATGACACGTTTACATCCACGAAACTATGAAACAACGAAATGTCCAAATATAAATAGAGACTATTTAAATGCAAATGTCCTTTAGAAAAAATTGCAAATTTAAAGGGGATATAACCTGCAAAGCAATCTTTACGGAAGACCCCTTCAATTTTTCAAATGTCCCTGTACAGTGGCGCCAAACATTTTTAAAGCCAAAGGCAAGAGCGGCCAGAGCTGCAAGCGTTGGTGTTCCACACCAAATACCTGAGGTTATATTCCCTTTAAGAGGATTTTACAAAGATTGTATTCAGGGATCAGAGAATATGCAGCCATAACTATCTCTGCGTCCATCGTTTCTGAACACATTTTCCCCCTGAACACGGAGAGATAACTTGTGGATTGTCTTCAAGGCGGAAGATTGCACGAGGCAAAATAATTCTCAATTTCAAAATCTCTGGCTGTTAAAATTTCAAAATTATCAGATATCAAATCTTCAGCTGTTAAAATTCTACGATTTCTAAATGATCAGATTTCAAATCTTAAGTTGTTAAAATTCTAGGATTTCTAAATTATCAGATTTCAAATATATCGCAATTCAAAATTTAAAGTTATTAGGCTTGAAAATTTTACAATCTAAATAGTACTATGGTAGCGTACTTGGCTACTAAAATAAATAATTAACTGTTTTATTAGAAAAGGGTAAGAAAAGAGCTATTTGTCATTTACCTAAAATAATAACAAATTCATGCGAGTCGTCTGAAATTAAATAAAAATATCCTCATTAGATCGAGAAAGTCGATCTAAGTAATAACAGAATCTTGCAAGTCAATCGAAACGATACCAAAATTAGGCAATTCGATAGTAATGAAATCAAAATCCCGTAATTCGATCTAAATAATAACAAAATCACGCAATTCGATCAAAAATATAAAAATTAGGCAATCCGATCGTAATAAAATCAAAATCCCGTTATTCGATCGAAATAATATCCAAATTAGGCAATCCTGTAGTAATGAAATCAAAATCCCGTTATTCGATCGAAATAATATCCAAATTAGGCAATCCTATAGTAATGAAATCAAAATCCCGTTATTCGATCGAAATAATATCCAAATTAGGCAATCCTATAGTAATGAAATCAAAATCCCATTATTCAATCGAAATAATATCCAAATTAGGCAATCCTATAGTAATGAAATCAAAATCCCGTTATTCGATCGAAATAATATCCAAATTAGGCAATCCTATAGTAATGAAATCAAAATCCCGTTATTCGATCGAAATTGTATCCAAATTAGGCAATCCTATAGTAATGAAATCAAAATCCCGTTATTCGATCGAAATAATATCCAAATTAGGCAATCCTATAGTAATGAAATCAAAATCCCATTATTCGATCGAAATAATATCCAAATTAGGCAATCCTATAGTAATGATATCAAAATCCCGTTATTCGATCGAAATAATATCCAAATTAGGCAATCCTATAGTAATGAAATCAAAATCCCGTTATTCGATCGAAATAATATCCAAATTAGGCAATCCTATAGTAATGAAATCAAAATCCCGTTATTCGATCGAAATAATATCCAAATTAGGCAATCCTATAGTAATGAAATCAAAATCCCGTTATTCAATCGGAATAATATCCAAATTAGGCAATCCTATAGTAATGAAATCAAAATCCCGTTATTCGATCGAAATAATATCCAAATTAGGCAATCCTATAGTAATGAAATCAAAATCCCGTTATTCGATCGAAATAATATCCAAATTAGGTAATCCTATAGTAATGAAATCAAAATCCCATTATTCGATTGAAATAATATCCAAATTAGGCAATCCTATAGTAATGAAATCAAAATCCCGTTATTCGATCGAAATAATATCCAAATTAGGCAATCCTATAGTAATGAAATCAAAATCCCGTTATTCGATTGAAATAATATCCAAATTAGGCAATCCTATAGTAATGAAATCAAAATCCCGTTATTCGATCGAAATAATATCCAAATTAGGCAATCCTATAGTAATGAAATCAAAATCCCGTTATTCGATCGAAATAATATCCAAATTAGGCAATCCTATAGTAATGAAATCAAAATCCCGTTATTCGATCGAAATAATATCCAAATTAGGCAATCCTATAGTAATGAAATCAAAATCCCGTTATTCGATCGAAATAATATCCAAATTAGGCAATCCTATAGTAATGAAATCAAAATCCCGTTATTCGATCGAAATAATATCCAAATTAGGCAATCCTATAGTAATGAAATCAAAATCCCGTTATTCGATCGAAATAATATCCAAATTAGGCAATCCTATAGTAATGAAATCAAAATCCCGTTATTCGATCGAAATAATATCCAAATTAGGCAATCCTATAGTAATGAAATCAAAATCCCGTTATTCGATCGAAATAATATCCAAATTAGGCAATCCTATAGTAATGAAATCAAAATCCCGTTATTCGATCGAAATAATATAACAACTAGGCAATCCGTTCGTAACAAAATCAAAATCGCGTAATTTGATCGATATTAAACAAAAATCACGAAATTCGATCGAAATAATATCGAAATTAAGCATTTGTATGGAAATAAAATCAAAGACCTAAACGAGCCTTATAACACGATGTTGATATTTGGCTTTGCGAAATGGGCCAAAACATAATCGTGGCGTTCCAACAGCACTCGCAGCCAGGGCGTTCGGCTAATAAGGTATTAAGCGCGACAATTTCGAATCCAGGGTTCGGGGTCGAGACGGTGAAAATATGCGAGGGACACGTGGCTACTAAAGTATTTAGTGAGTCGCCGATGCCAGGAGCCGATGGGGCTCAACTGGCGCTGCGTTTTACGGCCTTCCCATAAAAGCAGAAAGAGACCCGCTTAGTTAATTTACAGTTTTATTTGTCGGATAAGCCAAATTGTTTCGCGGCGCGCTCTGCTCGACTGTCCCGAAGACGCGAGAACTCGGCGCCGACGGCCGCCAATTTATGTCTTTTCCGCGAAACGCCGTTCCTCCTGCACCGGCGCCGAGACGCTCCCGGCGCTTCATTGCCGACGTTTTATTTATTCTAAATAACCCGCCAAAACTCTGCCCTGTGTCAAATTTGTACGCCGATGACAGACGACAAATTTTAATAAGTTCGCTAACGCGCAATCGTAATGCATTCAGACCAAAAAGAAAACTAAAATAAAATCATATTTGGAATTTAAAAAAGACGACTGTTTCGTGTATTTTAAAATTACAAAATATGAGGTAAAACTGGCCATCCGACCACGGAAATCTTTTGTTATTGGTAATAGATACGATTATAAATTATTACCTCCAACGTTTTTTATTCCCGTCTGAAACGAGTCTGTAAAGGTTCGAAATCTCGCCATCGAAGTACATTCGATGACGATTTCGAATTTCGCCAGTTCGTTAGAAAATTTTCCGCATTCTTACAGAAAATAATTCCATTCCATGATTAGTCTAATATATTATTTGCAAATTTAAATAAAGCGGCATTTTCGCCTAATTGTTTTCGAATGTAAAAGGAAACTAAACCTCTAGACTAGTTTAAACTGATTAACAATGTAACACTATTAGTGTTTTGTAGTATTTTAACTGATATTAGACATTTTATATCCATTAAAAGTTAAAAACATCAAAATCCCTTAAAAAGTAATTTATGGTTCAATTTTTTTATGTTTCCGATTTGCGGAGGAAAATTTTCTGAAAATTTTTCCGCATTTTATTTTGACGTAAATTTAACGTAATTAACAGCACCTATCGGTACGAGTTATTAGTAAGTTTTTTAATTTCTTCAAATTTGTTTAGGATTTAGATATATTAACCCTTTTAATTATGGACTAATCTACTTTTTCGCGTATTTTATCATCCTTCTCACAGTCCATAGGTGGTCTCTTCTAACTTAACTTATCGTATATACTATTATCCACCATGCACACTCCCCCCTTTTCGGCTTTCCGTTGAAATTTTTAATGTTTAGCCTTAGTTTCTCTTTTCGATATAAGAGTCGCCAGCTAGATTTCCCGCACGGTACTGATGAGTTCCAAATAGAACGAAACCGGTCTACCGTTGGAATTTCTGGCTATTTTATTTAGTTTTTATGTAGTTTATTACTCGAAGATCTATTTGATCCGAGATTCGCTCGAAGACCTATCGGTACGAGTTATTAGTAAGTTTTTTAATTTCTTCAAATTTGTTTAGGATTTAGATATATTATCCCTTTTTTAATTATGGACTAATCTACTTTTTCGCGTATTTTATCATCCTTAAATTTTAAAGTATTTTCGAACTTTCGCCTCGAGTAAGCCTTAGACCAGCACGGCATGCCAATCCCGCTGGGATTTATTGGTCTAACAAGTAACAATTAGAGTAAGCCATTGGGAAAATTTTCATTTATAAGCAGACGACGGAACCGTTATTTTAAGTGAGACGCGTTTTGTAGGCTTTATTTTCAACTTATTTGAAGTAATAAATTCAAATTTTTAATGTGGTCGTTAATTATCGTCAAAAACCTAGAGTTTCACTAAACCTGCAAGAAACCATAGTTGAATTCGCGACCGAAACGTGTCTAGGTGGCGTAACGGCGTTAGTTTCTCCGATGAAGCACCTATGCTCTAGCGTCTGCTACAGACAAATTTTTTTTCTGAAATAAACATATCAAAATATAAGCAAATGATGCAAATATTATATTGAAATGCAAGTATCATTCTTTAAAAAGTCAAATTTATGAATAACGATGAGGAAAAACTAATAGCGTCTGCTTTAGCCGTTACCTAACTAGGTTTCAATGAAACCTTTCTTTGCAGTCTTTGGATACTACGAAATAAGACAGCTTATGGAATCCCCATAACTATTTCCCTTCTCAATTGATAACACTTCCAAGTCTAACCGCTGTTTTCAAATTCTAGTTTCGAGAACCAGCAGACGATATCTTACCTTTATTTTTTGATATTGACAACTCATAGGCTGTAAAGAACGATTTCGATAATTAACTCGTACTTCGAAACTATTTCTCGACCGAAATCCTTACATACATATATATATTTTTTTTGTAGTTTTCGAATTTCGCCTTCGAAATCTCAGGAGTTTTCAATCGAAAACTGGCTTTTAAAAGCTTACAGAATAAAAACATCTTCAAGGAAATCGCCAAGAAGTAAGGTTTCCTTGAGCCAGGACATGCAAGTTACGGTTTATATAGTGCTTTTTGAAATAATGAAAACTTTTCACCTGTACGGTATGCAACAAGTATTTCTTTGAACCATGTAGCTTTTTGGACCTATTAAGGTTTAGTAAAAACATGACGTTCTGTTTACAAGGGCGTATCCAGGATTTCATTTCAGGGGGGGTTTTGAGGGAAAATTTCAAGGGGGGGGGGGTGCTGACGGAAGTTTCACTAATTTTAATCAGCCCCCCCCCCCGGTCATCAGCATTAAATACGCCCTTGTCTGTTTACAGTATTTTTACAGGTGAAAAGTTTCCATTATTTCAACAAGCACAATATAAACAGTAACTTGAAGGTCCTGACTCTCAGATATATTACTTCTTGGCGATTTCCTTGAAGAGGTTTTATTGAAGCGCCTATAGGCTCCTAGGTGGCGTTGTGGTACCACGCTTTTCCGAAGTTGTACCTATGATCTAGCCATCAATAAACTACTAGAAGTTTGTCGATGATCTAGCGTCTGCCATTATTAAATTAGAGAAAAATGCCCAAGTCTGGATGTCGTAATTGATCTGTATTACAACGAAGGAAACGCAAAAGGGTAAAATAATAATCAAATGTCAATATGAACCTTTTCTAGCTTCTGTTTCATCCATTGTAACCCTCTAAAACGCGTAATTGTGAAGCACAAAAGGTCCTTTAGCAACGGGTTGTCAAACGCTCTTAGCGGCGTAGCGATAGATTCGCGAACTGTATTCGGAGTTCCGGGTCTATCCAGTGGAGGTTTACGCGGAGATGAACCCTATTAAAACACTCCTGGTCATTTTTAAACACGTGATACACTTTTCCGTCAAAAATTTATATTTGCGTGGACGTCGGGTATCTGGTTTTATCAAATTTGAATATTTTGCAATTTTAAAATTTATTGGGAACTTACAAAAAGTCTAGTTTAGTTTTAACTGTCCGGTATTTAATAAATACACTTAAAATTAGTATCGTGGGGTATTTGATTGGTGATGTAGTCAAATTTGCGAGAAATATAGCTCTTGGAGGTGCATTCTTTAGAAGGAATAAACAGACCGCACCTTGTTATGGTAACATGACACCATCTCTAGAGCTATAATTGCTGAACTATTAATTAGTGAAACTTTCTGGATTCTAAAAGCGGTCGTCTGCTATGACAGAAATTTACAGTTGGTTGAATCGCTAGTATGTTTTTCCCAACCAAGACATTGGTATTGGCTTAAGCAGGTTAAAATTTACTATTTCAGTTTACAAAGAGCCACGTAGCGGCCAATGCGAGAAGCTCATAAACTGTTGGAGTTTCGTCTGCTAAGAAGACGCGCTTTGTATTTTATATTATCAAATCTGTGTTAACTGAATAAGCTAATTTCCACCCATAACCAAATATTCTATCAGTAGAAGCCATTTTGTGATATCAAAGCTATTAATTAATTAACACCAGTTAATTTTTTTCACCAACGATCTCACAATATCCTCGAGATTGGCAGCAGAAATTACCATGTTAATAAAATATAAATCGTCAATATTCCGTCCATTTGTGGGTCGTTGCTACTGAAGACAGGATAGCCATTGTACAGCCTACATTATTAAAATATTATAACGACCATACAATCGTGAAAAAGAGGAATTTTTGAGCATAGCGATCGTAGTTTTCTCTCTCTAAATTTTACACTTCAGTATGAAGTTTGGTAAAAGGACAGCCAGCCAGACATTCGACCTACAACTAGTACTTTTGAAGACTTTCCACGTATCAAAAGTAAAAACGTTGGAGCTTCCTACGGCGGTATTTGGAAAGGGCGCATCATCGTATAATCTTTATTACAGTATCTCGAATAACCATTTTATAGCTCGATTTAAAGGCGCAACTCGATACCCGCTAAAAATGTAACTATTTATATCAGGCCGACAAGCCAAGTGTAGTTGAAATTTCAGCTGAAGATTAGATTGATCAATTTACCCAAAAAATAAAACTTACACCTAAAACGTTCTACACCTTTCGGAAATGTGTCATATATTTCTTACAAGATAAATATCCATCTAGGTCATATAAGTGAAACATGTATCTTCGCGGGTTCTAATAAAACGCGGAAGCAGACCACATTACCATAAGTCTATAAGTATGATCATATATAACATAATTACTCAAAGGTATGCCATATTGGGTTTTGGACTTGGCAGTATGTCACTCACGCTTTTTATAATTGAAAAAATAATACTAGGAAAGCTGTTTTGAAATTTTTTTTGAACGATAGGTGGTAGACGGAAATTTTCAATCAGCAAGTTGTAGAGCGTACTCGAAAACCTTTAATGAAATTGGTTTGGTCAAAAACGGACCATTGTTCATTGAAATAATACGTCATCGCGCACGGATTTGTATTGCAGCGGACGGTGGAATTATTGAACCTCATTTAAATTCTATTTTCTCTAAAAAATTATTTAAAATGATATGGCTTAAAAACAGTCCTTTTTTATCTTAACGAATACGATCATTTCAAATTAGATAGGTTTCTCTAACTTTATTTTTCATGAGACGTAAACTTTTTTGGGTAGTACCAACTTGTTTTTTTCATGACGTATTATTTCAATGAACAATTGTCCATTTTTGACCAAACCAATTTCATTTAAGGTTTTCGAGTACGCTCTACAACTTGTTGATTGAAAATTTTCGTCTACCACCTATCGTTCAAAAAATAAAAATTTCAAAACGGTGAACAATTTCACGATTTTTCTGAAAATTCCAAAAGAAACGGGTCCTCCCCGAGAGAGTATATCCTGATAATTTCACATTTCTAGCAACTAAGGCCTGGTGCAGAGACGTTTTGCGATTCCTGTTAATTTTAACACGATCGCAATTTAGCGATTCAGATTTGGCGAGCTGTTTATTTGGCGATCCTCGCAATCGAAATCGCGGTGCAGAGACGTTTTAGTGATTCCTGTTAATCGGCGACGCTGTTATTTTTCCAAAATTTTTTAACCAAGTAACGGACCAATGGGAGAGCTCCATTTCTGACGCAAAAAGCTATCACGTGGTTATGTTTGGTTTGTATTTTGACGATGAAATCCTGGCTCTTCTAATTAATAATTTCCTAACTCTAATTATATTATTTGGTTTTATAATTTTTATAGTTAAATCCGTTATTTTATTAAAATAAATTTATATAATATAGCCACGAAGGGAAAGCAAAACAGTTTCTGAAGAATGAGAGGTTATCCAAAATCTTTTTAAAGCCTTAAATAGTGCATGAAAATTAGTTTCTTCTGATTATATCATTTTCTTACTCTTATTATTTATTAGATTGGTTGCATTTATTACACAGTTTAATGGTTTTGTTATTTTAAAGATATATTTTTATAATATGGTTGGTACATCAATAAAATAACGAATTAAAAAAAAGATTCATTACTATTATAAGCCAACATATTCCGAAAATGATTCTCTGTTAGAAAATGAGCCGTATCATTTGGTTTTTAGGAAAATATTTATTTAAAAACTTAGCTGATAGCAATTAAAATAAAACTAGTTATAACATAAATCAATAAATAAAAAAACAGCAATTTCACGAGGTTACAAAAAATGGTAATTGTCTAAAGCAATTTCTAGCGAAATATCCTATATTGATCACACGTAAAACTATGGTCCTAGTATTTGATAAAAGTTGTTGTTCTACCTAATTATCTGGCATTTACATAGCCTAATCCAGGTATAAATTGTAACAAATGATATAAGCGTGTAGAATTAACTGACGAACACTTTTAAGGTAATACATCAAATTATTGGCTCGGTAAGCTCTTGATGTATGCCAAATAAACTTGAATATTCCAATACATCTTTTATCGCAACTCCCTAGTCTACCTGAGGAAAGGTTTCTTCTCGGTAGATGAATTGGTATAAACGCTGGTTGATAGCTTAAGATCCTTGATACACTGAACCAATTCACCATGTCATTACCGACTCATTAGTTAAAACCCACTGCATACAGTACCAGCAAATAAGGATCTATAAATAAACCAAGGCTTTGAATACACCCAAAGTAGTAGTGTATAAGATTCCCTATTATAATTTATTCTTACCTGTAAAATTTGTAAGAGTGGCTGGCTTATTTTAGTGTTTCGTAATTTTCGTAAATCGTGATTGTGGTTAGGCCTTGGCTCTGACAATAATTCGACAAAAACATTTTTCGGGAAGCGATAATGAGCTAGAAACTCAAATTTTAATAATTTAAAAGATTCTGACCTATCGTGTTGTAAAATTTATCTTACTAAAGTAGGTAAAAAGCGTTTACTTCTCAATTTATTTCCCGAGCTCTTTATGTAACACAATCTGCCATTATTTTTGCGAGCTTTTCGGCGGCTAGCGACTGCCCAAGACCACTCGCAAAATAAACAGAGCGACTTCCTGTTATTTTTGCGAGCGAGATGTCTCTGCACACCGATTCGGCACGAAGTTCGATAGCACGCGCGTTTTCTGTTAATTTGGCGATGAATCGCAATTTGGCGATTCTTAAAAATGTCTTTGCACCGGGCCCATAGTTTTTGAGAAAAACGCCTGGGCCGATCAAATTAAGACACCCTGTATATAGCTCAGCTCGTGCGACGCGATCACGAGATTTTGTTACCCTGGTAACCTTTTGAATGGCACAATGAATATAAGGTTATTCCATTTATGGTCCGCTAATAGTTGTGTATATAAAATGAAATTAATAAAATGTCAGAAATATAATATGTCGCTCGTACGTCACAAGACACCGCTTTAGTATACTCTTCGCACGCGCGCTAGAAAACCTATATTCCTCTGGCACGCTCGTAACCTCGTAAAAGTAAAGCCTGGTTTTCACTTGGCGGTTTTTGAGCGAAATCGCTCGGCGTCGACGGTAAATGGGCGATCTTTTCCGTCGACGCCGGGCGGAAATTCAGTTGGTTTTCCGTTTTGTGTCGCGAATTTCAATTTGATTTTTTTCGCGGCGTCGGGCGATATCGCTTGATTTCAACCAATCAGGAACAAATATCTATCGGTTGGGAGGGAAGACAATTTTTCCCCAAACTGGCATTCCAGAAGCTCTAGAATTCGCCTCGTGTTAGGTCATTTCACATTATTTCAGGGTTAGCATATTTTTGTTTATATTTAAAATGCTTACATGTGCGTTGATTAATAAATGATTGTTGTCAGATAAATCATCCATTTTTAGGCTTTTTAGGTAGTAAACAAAATAAGAAGCTCTTTTATTTGAAAACACAAAATGGTGTCTGCTTAACAATTTTAGAAGCTTGAAACCGGACTACCGACCACGGCCAACTTTGACTCGCGCGAGTCAAAGTTGGCCGTGCACCGACGAACATTCCGCCGAAAAAAACCGCCTAGTGAAAATGCACATACCGCCGGGAGAGGGCGAAACGTCGAAAACTCTCCCGCCGACATTATGCTTTCCGTCGAAGATTTTCCGCCAAGTGAAAACCAGGCTTAAGAGACTGTGACGTAAGAGCCATATTAAAACGATAAGGCCAGGTAACTTTATAGAAAGAACCAGGGCCGGCCTTAGGACAAGGCAAGCGACGTGACTGCCTAGGGCCCCGCGCTTCACAGTACTTTCCGGGGGCCCCGCTTTCAGTGTAAACCTATTTTTGTGTCATTATTTCATATCTCGCTGCCAAGGGCCCCACACACCATAACGCCGGGCCTGGAAAGAGCTATTGGATGTTCTGTGTGAATCAAGGTAGCGTTGAATTTTTTTTCTATGGAAATGTTATACAGAGGCATACTTATGAACGATTATGTTAATTATTAAGTATATCAATTATGCGAAATAATTACTGATAAATATGTGTGGAGTGACGTAAATTGACGTCATACCCAAAATGATCCCGCGCTGATCCAACAAACTGGAACGGCTCCCTGATCGCGCTCAACTCGAGTCCTCGACCACGAAGAAAAGAGGCCGTATTAGACACGAAGACTTTGTCTTCAGTTCACCTTTAGTTCTTTAGTTCTTTATTTGCTCAACAAAAGGTTAGAGACCCATCACGTCAAGACAGTGAGAAATGAGATATGTACAGTCAATAAGCAAAAACAATATACATACAACGAAAAAGGGTAATAAAATTGTGAAATAAAATAGCTTGAGAGATTATGGACACTTAGTCATAGAGTTCGAGATAGTTCGCCAACTCCTTCCGGAATTGAGTTTGCACGGGAATGCCCTTAAGATGGTCTGGCAAGGAATTCCAGTCCCGAATGGACGAGGGAAGGAATGAGTGCTTGCGGCACGCAATACGGAATCCCGGAGGCACCACAGACACCGCGCGGAGACCACGTGGTTTACAAAACCACTGAGAGGCCACGCCGGAAAGAGGCGCAAGGGCACCTCCGTGGCGGTGAACGACAGAGTTTACCAGAACTAGGCGCCTAAAACGGCGGCCAGGGCCGGATTTAAGGCGGGGCAACCGGGGCAAAAGCCCGGGGCCCCCACAAGAAAGGGGCCCCCACAAAAGAGACTTCTAGATAAATTTTCTAGGCAATGTTTATTAAATTTTCTAACAAATACCGAATGATATACACAATTATATTTAAAACAAATTCTGACAACAAACATTTTCCCCATAATTAAAGAAGAACATACATAAATAATAAATCATAAATATAAATGCATCTGTATTAGTATAATCCAAGATTCCAAAAACAAATTTTGCTTTCATGAGTTCGGCGGCTATTAACGTACTAAAAACCTTAGATAGAAGTTCGTCTGACTCCTTTGTAAGTTATTTTTTGTATTTTTTATTACTTAATTGATTTTAAATGACATTGATAATAATTAAGACTGATAATTGTAAATATTCCTGAATTGACGCTTTAAAATCGAAAGTGAAACTGAAACTTTATCGATTCCCTCAAACGTTCTTTATTTTTTATGATGTAGTAGGGTGCACGACCACACAAGACGGCAAAACATTTGGTTTAGGTAATACTAATATACCGTTATAAAGAATCCGTTTTAAATCTTACTGATTATACGTTTCTACCGTTCTACGTAAGCTATGATGGGAAAATATAATTTTAAAACATTTATAGTAGTGAAATCCTTAATAGTTGATTTTATAAAATGTCTTTACGCTTGCCCAGCTTGTTGAAATGTTGCCCTGGAATAGTTCAGCCAATGCCTAAGAATGAGTTCATAAACTCTTTAGTGGGAGAGAAAACGGATCCACAGCTGAAGCGGGGAGGCAACATTTCAACAAGATGGCCAAGGTTATTTTATAAAAAGAACTATTTATATTACTTCACATTTGGCCGTTAACTTTCCAGAAGTTTGTGCCGCTTACGTTTTATTCTGAACATTGACAGTACGACCGCAACCTTTGAGATATCGTTTTTAAAATTAAAACAAAATAAAAACTATCTGAGAAGGTTCTCAGATAGTTTTTATTTTGTTTTAAAGGAGGGACTTACCAAATTACCAATTTTGAGAATTGAAAATTCCTCATTAGTCAAGGGGTTCCTTTTTCAGTTGCATGTTTTCTTAACCTTTTTTTATAGTGCTAGTGGAATCATGGGTGATCGTCACAAAATTCCTCGAGTATTTGCAAGTGGTTCCCAGAAGAGGAACGTGTAAAGAAAACCGAAGGAACTTTAGCTAAAACACACAAATTGACCAATTACTTTATTACGTCAACCAAACAAGACGTTCCGCAAGATCCTGCAAATGCAATAGGTGATTCAACAATAGATGCAGATTTGGTGGATAGTATTTTAGATAATGATATTCCAGCTGATGCCTCAGGCGACACCACAGAATCTTTCAAAATTTTGTGGTTTCAAAATTCAAAAATGACATTGGTCTTTGGCCTGAGGGTATTACAGAAGAAATTATTAAATATTGGGCGCATAAAGGGTCCACAGAACTTCAAAATTGTGATGACGTATCTTTGCAGAATTCAGTTCTACAAGATCCTTTTAACTTTGTTCGTAATCGGAAATGTTCAAAGAATATGTTCACACGCCGCAACCAAAATCAAGAGACCGTCAACTGATTTTGGCTTTGTTTCTCTCCAACTGAAGAGCGTTCAATTTCCAAAATGAAACTTATAAAAAATAGGCTACGAACTACGACGAAACAAAACCGCTTATCAAACTTATCTCTACTTAGCATTGAAAGTGATATACTCCGAGAGCTGGATTTCACCGAAATCATTAATGATTTTTCGTCGAAAAAAGTTCGCAAGGTTCCATTTGTAATTTGTTAAAATTATAATTTGATTGGTTCTGCTATAAATTATTTAAACACTTAAATTTTTTTAACTTGGTTGAAAGATAATTAGGGGGCCTCCACTCTTACGTTGCCCCAGGGCCTCCACACCTTTAAATCCGGCCCTGACGGCGGCGCGAAGCGAGCGTGTTCCATTTGAATTTAGTTAGAACGTTTGTCAGACAAGTGCCCCGCGAAAAGCCAACGCTCGCCGCGGAACGAAGAGCACGACACTGGATAGACTCAATAGAATGGATCCCGCTTACGAGAGAAGTATCTGTTTGTGTTGTTTGTTTAAAACACCCACCTTTGCAGGTTCCCGCTGACTTTTCAAAAGCCGTTTTACACGTATTTTTTTGTGTCATACTTATGATGTTTTATTTCTTATGGTATTACTGATCATATTATAAATGAAACCAAGAACATATTTGTATTACTGAGAACGATCGAGGCGAAGCGTTTACCGAAGCAAGAAGTACACTCTGTTTAAAAAGTCTTCGACAGGTGAAATTTTGGCCCTCTTTTTAATTCTGCTAGAAAACTATAATAGATAGATCGATGAAACCAATTGCAACTATTATTTATTTTCCAATATCTTTCGTTATTTATCGGTTTCGTCCGACAAAAATTAATAGTTTTGGCGGGTACCGTCAAAACTCATTTTTGACAACTTTTTAAATATTGGTTCTACGGCACTGACTATTAATTTTTGGTGGATGAAACCGATAAATAACGAAAGATATTGGAAAATAAATAATAGTTGCAATTGGTTTCATCGATCTATCTATTATAGTTTTCTAGCAGAATTAAAAAGAGGGCCAAAATTTCACCTGTCGAAGACTTTTTAAACAGAGTGTACTTTAGAGACGAGTCGGACCCCCGATTGAATCGGGCTTTTTATGTCCGAGCCCGCTTCGGGCCGGGTCGGGCAGAAATAAATTTTAATTTTTGCGGGTCAGGTCGGGCAAATTTAATTTTTGAAAATTTCGGGTCGGGTTAATTTTCAATCGGGTCCGGGTCGGGCCGGGTGATTTTATTTAAAAATTAAATGGATCGGGTCGGGCTTTTAAAAAAAGACCCGGCCCGGCCCCAAGGTTCGTAGAGAAAAATACACCGTGTATCAATTATCTGCTAACCCTTCTGCCATCGTAACATTAACTGCATTACGTATTTGTTACTTGTACCCTCTCGATGATTCTGATTACCTCTGAAAGGAGGCATAGCGTTTTTCGACACTAAAACAGTAAATCCTTTTTTGGGACTATTTATGGTCGGTATGCCGACCATTATCCGACTTAAAATAGACCTTACATTTAATTATTACCCCTGTGGCGCAAAGGGTCGATTTAAGGTCGCGCTTTTCCAATTAATCGCTCAAAACTGTGAAACTTTGGCGATTTAATAAAACCAGAAATACATGAACCGAAATTATCAGCGAGCATATTTTTGTCGGACGGCAATTTCCCCGTGCGAAAGGGGAGGGTTAACAAGCGAGGCCTTGTTAATTTTCCGCCTCCCGCGACTACAGGGAAAATTTCGAATGCACCACGGGTAACTATACCGCCATCTAGTGAGGCTAAGATAAATTATTTCATCGAAGATCGTGAGAAACGTGGTCTGTAAACCTAGGCTTAGCCGTGTTTTGTTTTTGAGAGGTCAGTGGAAGGCGGTAGCTGCAGCAGCTGTTCAATATGGAAAAAGTAGATGAATTAAACACCTTTTCAACTAATCTTAAAAGACCATTTATGTATGAAAGAACAGAGAAATACTTAGTTTTATTAGAATCGGAAAATATATAAATTACTTAATGGAGCTACTTAAGATATATGAAACCCAGATAAAAATATTTAGGCCTGCAGTAGCAAAGAATATGAGAAGACCAAAGAAACAGAAGGCTACGGAAGAAGAAGAAACTGAAATAAACCACAAGAAAAGAACTAGTAGAAATAAACAATAGAAATGATGATTTCGTTTACGAGTAAGGCTACCTTTATGTTTCTATTCAGATTTATTTTTCAAATAAAACAAGTACAATTATTGTAACAAAATAATACAAATATTTATTGTTTATAATTTTTAACGTAGTTAAGTTAGACTTGTTTTTATTAGTCGTTAACTGGGCTTCATTAATTAATAACAATTAACTGATTACGATGATATTTGTTTGAGCTATTCTTTCCTTGGACGTTTCTTCTAATAGTGACAGCCTTTCTTCCACAGACACATGATGCACTTGTAAATTTTCCCCAGCAACATATTTTATTTATTTATTTGTTTTTCGAGAAAGTTTCGCTCGGCCGTCGCCAGGTAGCGTGTTCAAACCTTCGCCGCGGAGGTGGGGAGGTTCGCTTTTCGAGGAGGGGAAGGTAGCACGCGGCCACTAAGGTGGGGGAAAACGGGGAACTTGCCTCCCGTGTTAGAGGAATAGGACGCTGATAATTTCGGTTCATGTATTTCTGATAAAACAAATTGAAATATTTTAAAAATAACTTCCTTTCTGTATTATATTTTTTCGAAAAAGATAATCTGAGAATGTTTCCTTATTAAAAATATCTCAGCTCAAGTAGGTTACATTCGTATAGCTAAATATGTTAGGCTAAGATATTATTAATGAAGATTTATTCGTTACTTTTACTAAGCCCCAAGAAACTCTAGAACTCTGTACTCTAGATCAAGAGCTTTCCGATTGAGGGAAATAAACTCATTGTTTCACTCCCGTGCATGGGACTTGACCAACTACATACATGTATATAGCTATTTATATAGCTATATTTACGGTTTTATTTGGTCATTTTCAGTCACTTATAATATCAAAAAGTAAGTCGTTTCCACGTAATTATACAGTACATTCTAAGTCGGGAAGACGTCGTTTCGGAGTCGGTTCTTAGGTCTATTAAAAGGCGGTAAAGAGTCGACGTTTTGTAGGCGGCCGACGGTCGGCCGACCCTTTCACCCCTAGGACATTTGGACCCTAAATCCAAAGGTCGGCCGACCGTTGGCCGACTTTAGTGTTTAGTACCTTTTGTCGACGTCGGCCCGACTCTAATAGTTCTTTTTATAAAATAACGTGGCCTTCTTGTTGAAATGTTGCTCTTACGTCACAGTCTCTTACTTTGACAAGCCCACGAGCGCGCGCTACAGTCGCGAGGAATATAGCTTTTTCGTGACGTAAGAGCAACAGTTTAACAAGTTGGGCAAGACCACTTTTTATTTTATAAAATCAACTATTTGCTACAGGGGTTATTGAGGGAATTTTGACCCAAAAAGGAAAATTTTTACGTTCTGAGAGGAAAATCTTACTTTCAAAACTTGGCATCACTGAGCGCGAGAGATCAAAGTTGGCCGTGGTAGGTGCCGTCCGTCCTTTGGATTTTTCTCTACGAACCTTGGCGTCCGTCGACACAATGGTCGACCGTGGCTCGGAATCATTTAATTTTTTATTGCCGTCACTGCCGTGCGAAGTTTCGTCGAATTTGTTTACAGAATTAAACCAGACATCTTAAATGTACAACCGATTTTAATCACCATTTATTACTCTTATGTGAAAGAGGTATGTACGAAACGATGCCAATTTTGAATAAAGCTTATATTTTTAAAAATTAGAGGGTCAGTACATGGATTAAATAGTCGTTATTAGAGCTTTGGTTAAGCTCCTATTTATATTTATTCGTGATCATGGCAGTTTGTTTTAGAGTTTCTCTTTGACTAGCATTTAGAATGGCAGAATTTGGTGGAGGGGGCTATAATCAACCTACACCAAATGATACCCAAAAATATCAGGATGTGTTGGAACAAGAAAAAGATCTGTTTAAGAATTTTGAAATTGATTTAATTGGGGCTTTGGAAAAACTCACAGAAGAGGTATTACTTACTCACTTATTTTTCTAAATTTAAAATAATCGAAGTGACGAGAATTAAATTTTGTGGCAGGTAGCTGAAACAGAAACAAAAAATGGTGTATCTGACATTAATTTCACCCTTGCGGGTTTTGTGGTTCAAGGATCAGCTAATGTTTATGGAAAAAAGGTGAAAAAATTGTAACTTTATATTAATTTTAAATTAATATTTTTAAATAATAGTTTTTTTTTATATATAGGTTGATTTTTTACATAGTTTGACCTTTCAAATGCTTGATAATATAGCTGCAAAGTAAACATTTTAATTTAAAATTTTTTTGGTCATTTTATGATATACTTTTTTAACGTTAGTTATAGAGATTTAAATAATGGAGACGGTGATGACAGACAACAAAATCATTCCAAAAACTTAGAGGTTGTTTTTATTTCTTCATTTATGTAATCATTTATTCATTATAACGTCTTTCACAGTTTAAAGAAATTATATTGGTTGATATGAATCATGAAACCACTGTTCCATTTCTCCAATCAAATTCGCCTAAAAGACAGCTACAAATCACATCAATTCCAGATTGTCTAAAAAATTTAGAAACGTGTCAAAAAGATGGCGATAACATGTTATCGTAAGTTTTATTTTTTTAATTATTTTACCAAAAATATTTAGGAAAATGGTTTGTTACCTGACAGGACAACTGGAGAAGACATAGGCCATCCAAAGGACTTTAGTATCAATCGATTTGCACACGATTGTATTAACATCCAATTATCACACCAAGTTTCTGAAACAATAAGCAGTCAAAATGGAAATGGCCCAAAGAATTGTCTTGATTTTAGCGATTCAGGTAAGACATGGTTTAACCGTGATTTATTTGTAAAGAATCTTGTTAAATGTGTTTATTTAGATGACGAAGATGATTATCACAATGGTAATGCTGATCCAGAACCTTTCATCGTAAACTTCAATGAACCCACTCTCAGTGTAAATGATGAAAGGGTTATTAATGACCACTTACCATTACCAAATGACCAAAGAGAGCATTGTGCAGTTGGAGTTGCTTGCATTGAGGAAACGGTGGTTAAAACTAAACAACTGAGGTCCCCTATGGTAATTGATATTGCTAGTTTGCAAAATTTGAAATCTAAATTTAAAAAATTTGGTTTTAGAGATGTAAAGCTCTAACGATGCTTGATCCTCATGAAGTTAAAGTCAAGGATGAAAAAAGAACTGGTCTCAGGAAACGTGTCTTAGGTAATATGACTCAATAGTAGTTGCTCTGCTGATATGTATCGAGAAATCTAAAGTACAGAATTTGTGTAGTTAATTCCTACACAAAGACTTGCGAAAGTAGCACTAAATCATCGAAGAAACGGAAAAGCATCGATGATGTAAAGTCTCACACCGAGCCGAAAGTAAAAGAAGAACCAGTTTGTGATTATTTCGAGAGAACTGGTAAAAATTGCATTTAATTTTAGGAACTGGTGCTTGTTTGTTGGTGAGGTTTATTCTGCTTTTAGAAATCACATAATTTAGGTCGAGCAATGTTGGGAGGTCGCGTGCCTTTTTTACAGTTCTTAGGTTTTTAAAATTAAGAGATTTCATGGGTGTTTATAGGAAAAAAATTAATACTTTTTTTATTTCTTGTTGCTTTTTGTTTTCAATGTCTTGCGTATACTCTCTTGGGACACTTTATAATCATTTATTGTTTGCAGGATTTGTAAAATTTAGTTCAAAACATTTTGGGGAACTATGCAACTTAAGTGAAACCCTGATACTAGCGTATTTTTTTTTAGTTTCTAATTGTTAGTTTTCGTTTAACTAGCTCATCCAGAAAATTATTCCAAAACCTTTTTAAAAAACTTACCATATTACCCATTAAAATCCTTTGCCTACCAAGAATTTAAACGGAGGGGAGAGATGGACCAAATAAAGAATCAGGTTGGTGGTTTTGATTTCTGTATTTTTTTAGTGTATTAATAAATCTAATTTCATTTTTCTATTTTATTGAAGAATGTTCAAAAGGAAAAGGGAAGTACAGATTTGAATGGTGATTGTAACAGTGAGATTGTTCATGATAACCACGAAAATGAAGAAAATTTCGAAAATGGTAACTTCTACTGTCCATAATTTCCATTGTTTAATAAACATTTACCTGCTTTTCTTATTACTAGGTTATTATTCGGGTTTTGAAGATGAGGTACCGCATGACAACCACTTATCAGATCACGAAGATTCTAATCATGAGGGTATAATTTTGTGTTGGCTGGTATCATAGTTTAAATGATACCAAAAGTAAATGAACCGAAGTTATCAGACTGCTATAATGTTAGTCGTTTTCCTTATGAAATTATATTTTGACCTCTAATTAGAAATTTTGCGCACCCCTAGGCCAAAAAAAAATGTTTTTGTTTATATGAAACCATTTTTTATGCATAGAAATAGCTATACCCACAATTCCCAAGTGCAATTTATCGCGTCAAAAGACGGGGATGGAAATAAACTTTTATCTGACTAGATTTTTTCATCATTTTCATAAGGAAAACTCCCTCCGATTCCGAGCGCTATTTTGATAACTTCGGTTCATTTACTTCTGCTGATACCAATACCAATTTTTTACCAATGTGAAATAGATTTTGACACTGATTAAGTGTTACATACTTCTTTATCCCCTGTCTTTGGCCTAATAGGCCTACTTCTTTATTTCGAGCTAGGCCTATTTCTGCCAAAGGTACTTCTTATTCAATATACAATTTAGCCTTTAAATTGGAATATAGGTAACCGATATGATCTCTTATTGGTTTTGAAAAGGGAGAAGATTATTTCACAGGAGGAAGGCACTAACTGTCTGAAATGAAGAAGTTTTAAATTATTTCGAAATTATGAAAAAATTTTTTTAGTGTTAGAAGTTATTTTTGGTAATAAATCCCATAATAATTGGTCATGACCAAAATCTATCACTACACTCTCTTTGGTTACCATTGAAAACTAGTAGATAAGTAGGCCTAGTGTATTAGCAGACGCTATTAGAATTTACAGACTGTAGTGTAAGGACTTGTTATTATAATTTTACACTGTCTTGCATTTTCTTTATGGTACCACAGCAATATCAACCCAGATTTGGTCATTTTCTCTAATTTGGCAATAGCAGACACTAGATCATTAGTGCAACAACACCATCTTGTTTAGTCGCGAATTCTCTTTCTGCCAAAGTGTAAATTCGTGCCATCTAGTATAAATAAAATATCATTAAAATTAAACCTCTAATGGCTTCACTCTAAACGTGTGTATTCTTATGAGCCATTTGTTAATTGGTCTATAATTCTGAATTTGGGTACTTCTTTTTAAAAACAACCTATTAAGAGTGTTTTTAATGATGCGTTTTGTTTACAGGGGAATTTGATCACATAAATTCCAGTTACAAAATGATGGCACTTAACTTGCAAAATATGAAGTGTCAATCAAGCCAATTTAAAATGTCAACTGATTTGTCAAAACGAGTAGAAACATGGAATTTGCATATGAATACCATTTTGCAAGAAGAGGTAATGCTGCTTAATCTCCAATTCAAATGATTTTTTTTCTCCTTTCCTCTTATTATTTTAGCGTACGCATGGAGAATTTGATGCCAAAAGCTATGAAACTCGCATTTTGAACTGCTTTGATCGCGAAGGCCAAACCATAAATTTCAAAAAAGTTGTTCAAGGCAAACCAATGTATGATGTTGGCCGATATCTAGTCTGTTCTTTATTTTTGGTAAGTGATTCTTTCCTAATTAATTGCAATGTGAGATCTTCAATGTCAGAACTACATTTTCTTTTAGGCGAATAATTTGAATGTTGAAATAAATCGAAACAATGTTCCTAATGATATACGAATTAAACTTTTGTCCAAAGAAATTAGAGGCGATATTAACGAAGGAATATTTTAACTAAGATACTATTTTAAAATGTTATTTATTTTTGTTTTATTTAATATTTATAAAAACTGTTTTAAGCATGAACAAGACTAATTTCTTCTCAAAAATGGTAGTGGGGATCAAACTCAATAATACAGTACTAGTACAATCATAAGTAATATAATATTAATAATAAGTATGACACTTCCTAAAATTTTAATTCTATTTTCCTGAGCAAACTTTTTTCACTGACGTTAGGCCAAAACTTTAAAATCAATTTGAGCTTTCTTGGGGGGATTTAGTTTAAAAAAAGCACATCACAGGGATTTTGTCCTAGATCCTATGGAGACCAATGTCATTTGAGGAGCAACAAACCTATTTTCAGCTATCGGCTCAAACCTTGTAATTAAAATTTAAGGATAATGCAAACATTAAATTTTGGGTTCGTGTGATAGGTAAAAAAGGATTTTGTAAACCAATCGAGGTAACCAGCGTAAAAAAGTAAACTTAAACAGTATTTAAAGTCGTGATGGAACGCAATTTCTTATCACTTTCAAACTGCAACAATGTTGTTCAATTTGGAAGAAATGGTGGATATTCATACTAGCGAATGGACATGTTTTGGCTGCTCAACGTCTGTACCAGGTACCCGAACAGGCGCATCCCCGTCTCACGGACTTTTATCAATGTCCATCATCAATTACGTGAGACCGGCACATTCTGGGTACGTTACTTGATTTTTTACTTTTAACTTCTCTGCGACTGGTTCGTTACAAACAAATTGATCGTTTTACAGAACAGGAACGAAGTAGGTCGATCACGGGTTGCCTGCAATGTTCAGTTGGTTTTGTGCTTGTTGCAGCCTACTTCCAGGGGCTAGTAGGCCACACTTTGAAGCTCTCTGGCGCTCTAACTCATCGGAGGGAAACGGAAAAAAAAACGGGCATACTTCTCAACTCACCCCTACAACTCCTTAAAATTTTTGCATAACCTTTTGAAACACCCAGTATAGCTCAATAGTTAAATCCTTTGAATAAAATCCGCACGAGAAAGGTATATCACATAATCTCAAAAAACTTACTAAAAGCCCTACAAATACAACAGCAGAAATTTGCAATAATCCGCCTAAGACCCAAATATCTTGGTAACTGAACACTATGAATTAAATAACCGGCACATAAAAATTAAAAAGCCTTAAAAATAGCATGCATTAATAAATGAAAATAAGGGAAAGAGTTAATACTGTCAGCCCCAATTGACTTAAAGTGATAAAGCAATTATAAGTGATTGCTATAAGATAAAAGAATGATAAACGTTTGACCAAGCACAATCTACTTGGAAGTGCCACCCGTGACTCTATCACTGGCACACTTGTACGGAAAACAGTCTGGCCAGTAGTGCCACATCATCTACAAGGCTGACTCGAGTGAAGGCTAGGGGTCCTGAATTTTTACAAAGGGTAGGGAGCTCAAAGTCGAGGCTAGTGAGAAATCAGCAAAAGCCTTATAAAGCATAGGGTAGTTAATCAGGATATTGAACAGATTTACTGAGTCTAAGGAGTGGCAACTGACGAACAGTTAAGACTTTCTAGTCTTTGCTCCTGAGGAAGAGATTTTAAGGGGGAAAATATTATTGTATTAAAATAGTTAAGAAATAATAATAATAATCTGCTAGGCTAATACCCAAGGCACCACCTTAGGCCTAAGTCATCAAGCGACTTTTGAAGCCTTTAATTCAGGAGGCCAGGTTACACTGCATAGGAGGGTGGTGGCAAGCCCTGCATGCCAAGCGATCGAGCCATCAGTTCCCTACTGATAGCACTATTTATTTCACTGGATTATTGTTTAATAGTGGTG
Organism: Leiobunum rupestre; assembly: GCF_980474605.1. Lineage (NCBI taxonomy): Eukaryota > Metazoa > Arthropoda > Arachnida > Opiliones > Sclerosomatidae > Leiobunum > Leiobunum rupestre. The sequence continues at coordinate 551,502 of NC_143394.1, forward strand.
ATTTTTATAAGTAAATGGCAATAGTTTGCAGGCTCAGCATTATGTTTTTCGTCATTGACCAATCTTACAGGAGAGAGGATCTAAGAGAGTTTTCCAATAACCTGCGCTGAGCAGTCTCGGATCACCCCGAGAAACTTAACATTCCATTGGGGGAAAGAGGTACAGCTCAGTGATGGATTCACGTTTTCCATTGACCCTGTTGCTCTCTCACAGATTGATCCAAGCTGCCCCATCTCTCGGGACGGAGCAAAATTTTCAGATCGCTTGGATCGCCAATGGAATACGAAATTCATGCACTTTTGGTTGACATTCAGCAGATAGTAGATGGTACGCTGCTCTCTTAAAAAAATTTTTATTGAGAGCAATTTATATTTGTCCTCCGATTTAGAGCGATGACGTAAGAGACAAAATCAGGTCAGCCTTAGAGTGGTTTCAATGGAAAACGCTATAAGTGATAACTCTAACGTCATCTTGGAAAAAATCTTTACTCCCTTCGAAAAACCCTAAATACCTCATAAACACTAATAATTTTTAGTAGCTCCAAGTGTAAATGCTGTGTATAAAGAATAGAAAATGGCCCCTTTAGGTATTGCACTTGTGGTTTTACCTTGTAAATTAAGTACAATGGCAATTTAATTAATTGGAAGTTTTATTTAAATATAATACACATCTACATAACTTTATCTACGATCAGTTTTCCCTACTCCTCTTCTGCCAACAAGAAGGTGCTTAGGTTTCAAATCAACAATCTTCCTATCGCCTTCACCTTTTCGAGCTGCTAGATTCCTCTTATGTTGAGCTGCTTTGGCCATGGTTCTAACTTTCTTTAAAGTCTAAATTAGCAAAAGAAATTGAATTAAACATCGAGTATTGAGGATAAGGTTGAAATAGGTATCAATTAGACACATTAAGAAAATTGTTTGGTATCCGACTGGACAGATAAGGCAATATCATTGCCCTGCTGCTAATTAAAATACCATAATTTATTTTGCACCTAGATTTAGCTTTAATACAAATATTTTGCAAAAAAAGCTCAATTTCTTGTGCTTTTAACTAGTGTTATCTAATATTGTAATTCAACAATATCAGTAACAATAGGCTTTTCCAATAAAAATTAAAAAATGTTATTTCAGCATGCCACGCGAGTCAACAGATCCCTACACTAACTAAAAAATTTGACTTCAGCCTGTTTGATTTATAATCTAGGGTCCCTGGCATTTGCAGCCCCACTTTATTTGGTTTATCATAGCTATGCTAGAATGGTAAAAAACATATAAATAATACAACCATTACTTAAAGGGAATATAACCGGCAAAGCAATATTTAAGCAAGACCACTTCAATTTTTCAAATTTCCCTGTACAGTGGCGCCAAACATTTCTAACACCCAAGGCAAGAGAGGCCAGAACTGCAGACTAAATACATGAGATTATATTCCCTTTAATAGAAAAGTCTATTTCGAGGTTTAACTCATATTGTTTACCAATTTAGCATTTTCCAGTTTGAAACCCTTTAACAACCGATTTTCATGTAAAAAAAACTGCAATAAATTAGCTAAGCCTATTCCCCTGGTTGAAAATACTGGCTTTTCCGTAAAAATCTGTAAAATTAGTAGTTTTTCCTGATAAATTAGTATCAATCAGGATTTAAATCTCGATACTGGTAAAATACAAGTTTGTGTCAGACACTACTAGTAACTCTTATCGTAAAATAATTACCTTAACATCTCTAACTCCAGATTCATCTCTAGGAATTTTAGAGCTACTTCTCACCCTGCCCATACTGTCTTCCCGTTTACGTTTCAAATTTCTACGTGGTTCATTAGTTTCCACAGCTTCATCAAAATGATTCTGAAATACAAAACCGGTTCGCGAAATTAAAATCATGATAAAAAACATGAATTCAGAGAGGAATGAAATTATCAGAAAATTAAAAGTTTACATCAAAGACAACTAAAAATTAGGTTGTCAGTGTTGGTGGAAGTTCATCATTTAAATAAAATAATCTTTAAGAGTTCTCCAAATGTTTACCTCCTTGTGATGCTCGATATCAACTCCTAATTGTTTCATTTCTGATCGAAGACGGCTTACGCTTCTGTCACGCTGCAAGAAAATTCATATTTAATTTAATTTATTTTATAGTCCATAAACTTTTTGTTTTGAAGCCGACTGAACAGTTGTGCACACAAAGTTGCAAAACTGCTAATTAACTTCAATGTTTTGATCTTGCACGTAAGTTGGCACTATTTACATCATTAGTAATTATGTAAAAAGTATTTTAACTGTGCACAAAAATAGAATTAAACCGATACTTACAGTACGAGGATTCCTGGGTAACTTAGGTTTGTTACTCCTTTTGTTTATTTGGGATTCCTGCTTCATGATGGCTTTCTTATCTTTAATTCTACAAAGAACATCATCTCAGTTTAAACGCATAAATATTTTTTGAAAAGAAACATTTTAATCACTAACAACTTAGCCTGTCTCCTAATTTCCATCATTTCTTCATCTTCTTCACTCTCAGAGTCGTGATAAAATCCTGAAGCAAATCTACCTGCCTCTTCTTCTTCTAATTCTTCTAGTTTCTAAAAAACAACATTAAAAAATAATTAACAATAAATGAATCATTAAATTATTAATACCCGCAATTCTTACCTTCATGATCTCTGGATCAATGTAGTCGGCAATATTATGACCTTCCCATAACTCTGGAATAATATCATATTTCTGTTCTTCAGGCAAGTCATAATTCTCTGCCAAAAACAAATTATTAGAAATATACCATTAACAAATTTAAAAAATGGCATACTTTTAAGATCCAAAATGTAGTCCTCTCCTAATTCAAGTTCAATATCTCTCTCCTAAAAAGAGACAAAACCATTCAGAACTCTGTGTGATCTATTTGTAGAATGATCACTAATAATTCCTTTGGAATACTACATGCTTTTTGCCTCATCATAGAGATATCATGCAATGAACCATGGCCATGGATCAACTCTTGAATTGGTTTTTAATTGGCACATTATTCTTGTTAAGGAGCTTATCTCTATAGATATAACACTCCACAAAGTTTCAGTAATTTTTTTTCGATTAACAAACATATCTATGGAATGTAATCATTGCTATTATATATAGCTATAATTTAACCAATTCCGATACCAATTTTGAGTTACAATCAATCAATACTGATAACTTTTCTACTAATATGGAAACTCAGTAGCGATACGTAGTGGTGTGCGAGCACTCGCTTAAATCGAGTACTCGAATTGAGTTCGAGCTCAAAACTCTATAAGCCTTGTCCAGAAACTCTCCAAACTTTCGAGTTTAAAATTGGTTCAAGGTTAAACTCGATTAAGACTCGTTAAGCAGTTTTCGTATTAACGAGTTTCAGGGCTATGCGAGCACTCGTGTAAACCAATTACTCAAATCAAGTTAGAGTACTCGGATAAAAAATGGAAAAACTCGCCCAGCTTTCGTTCTTCTTATAGAGTTTCAAAAAATTACGTCATAGCTCTCCACCAATTAGGGCTCACAAAAAACATTCGACGTCATACTTTATCAGGTACTTTTTTTTATTGGATCATATGACAGATTTCGAATATTAAATTGTCATGTGATGTTTAAAACAGCTAGCATTGGCTGTGTCGTTTTAAGTTTTACTTTTAGTTTCAAACATAAAATGAAATACTGCGCGAACTTCGCATTTCATTACAAGTAATCCTGGATGAAAGTGATGATCTAATTAACTTTTTTAATATATTAAAACTCCCAAATGTAATGGTTCAATAGAAACTCGTGAAAATTTTTTAAGACTCGTTAAGGGCTCGAAGCTTAGAAAAGGTGATATTTTAAAACTCGTAAACGATAAGAAAATTTATAAAAACTCATACTCGACTCGGTAGTCAAAAATTGATACTCGCTCACCCCTAGTGATACGGTAAAATCACAATATCATATATTACAGACAAGTTTATTATATATTACCAGTTTTCTCTTTTCTTCCAACTCCATTGCCTTTTTCTTTAATAAAGCCGCTTCAGGAATAAATGCCGGTCTATCCTAGAATTATAAAAAAAAATTCAAGTAATACTCTAGTTTGTAATTACAGCAAATTTGTACTTTAGCATCTCTTGGAGTTGGAACAGCAACGTGAAGCCTATTCAGAATTCCTGCCGCTTTCTTCCCTTTAATCTTATTCTCCACACGATGAGTCAATAGAATATCACAGGCCTTGTTGCGAAGTTCCATGACACCATCCCCAGTAAGTGTGCTCATTTCCATAAGTTGAACTCCGTCTTTTATCAAGTCTGCAACCACTGCCTAAAATTGACCCAAGAGTTAACTACAAATTAACTACGGAGTTTTATCAACAATATCACGTACTTTTCTATCTTCAGGAAGTTCCTCAAGTTTTAACACATCGCTTTTGTTAATTACAAGAATGATTGGCTAAATAAAAATAAAAATCCATTAACCATGTCCATGGAAAAGTCAATAAGTTAAATTCTGAGCACACACCTTATTGGTAAAAAGGGGCTTAATATTTTCAAAGAGACTGATCTGTTCTTCCAAATTATGTCCACACTGTTCCGATATGTCCAAAATATACAGAATACAAGCTCTAATGTGAGCCAAAGCAGTGATGGCTTGCATTTCAATGGTATTTCTTTCTTCCAATGGATGGTCCAAGATCCCGGGTGTATCTATAACCTGCCACCTCAGGTATTTGTAGTCTGTGTGGCCAATAAATAGAGATTTGGTTGTGAAAGCATAAGGCTGTACATCCACATCAGCCCTCGTTATCTGTAACATTGAAATTGCATGTTTTATATATATATATAATCATAAGAGTTTAATGTTTATAAAATTAAAAAGAGCTATTTATCAGAAAGGTTATAGTTGTCCACATAAATTCAGAGTTGAATCTCTATTCATCATATTAAAAGTAAGCCTTGGATGGTATTGAATTTTCACATCTATTAAAACCACCCACCAAAAGATGAAGATAACGTACCTTGTTGATAAAACTGGATTTTCCAACATTTGGAAATCCGCATATTAGCAGCGTTCTGGCATTTGGGTCAATTGATGGAAGCCTGGATAAGTGCTGTCTAACTTGTTCTAAATATTCCAAACTTTGATTTTGTTTTTTCATTATTGTAGCCATCCTAAAAATATATGGAATGAAGAAACTCAAAATTCATGTCTAAGAGGTTTTTTTAGATTATAAATAACTTTTTATACCTTCCAAGGGCAGCCCTTTTCAGTTGTTTACATCGGTAAAGTGAATCTCCGTATTTCAAGAGCCGAACATAATCCCTAGCTACACTAAGGTATTATAAACCAAGAATTAATAGAACATTTTTGAGAAATATCTATTATATTTAATGGTGACTATGCTTACTTGTCTATTAAATGTCTAGCCATGTTCAACTGTCCCAAAGCCAATTTGTAATGATCTTTGTCATACAATACATTTAACAAGTCTGCAAAAAATGGATGAATATCCTACAAGAAATTAACCTTAAGTATTGAAAAGAAATTGGAATGTTGAAAATCAGTGATTTTTGGGTCCTTCTATAAATTCTAGAACCCAAATCTACCTATATTCCTCATGACTTAACTTTTTATTCATATTTATGTGCGTATTTCTCGCTAGACTCGAAAATAGTTTTAGTTGAACTTAAATTCTGTATTTTGATTAGAAAGAGAATAGGACCAATTTTATAATAAATTAACCGTATGAATTATTAAAAGTGATCGCTTACCCCAATAGTTAAAATTTTTTTAACTTTTTAAATACTCCTTTCAAATTTAATCCGTGTTAAACCATTAAAAAAAACTTAAAAATTTCAAAAACCACACACTAGTTATTACAAAACCATGCAAAATACAGTCACGCCAAACTTAAATATTTACAATACGCAAAAAAGCAAATAAATACTATATAAATTCTGAAGTGTTATTTAAAAGCAAAAACTTGTACGACTAATTCTGCAGTAACAACCATAAACCAAATACAGATAGGGCCATATTTGGTTCCTGAACTAGCGAATTATATTGCACATCTGTGCAAGACCCTCAAATCATCTTGATCTGAAGCCGAATTGATGTGCTAGGTTATTCAAAACATTGTAAATCAAATAAACTCATTCAGTATTTAAAAACTAAGTAATTCAAAAATATTTACAACCATGATTCTAATAGTGCACAAAAATTTAAAACATAGCAATTAAACATGGTTAAAAGTGTGGTAATAGTTTGAAAAAAACTAGCAAATCAATTCAGCCAAAAAAAATTTCAAAACCTCCAAAAACTCTTACCTCCATTTTGGGGAAATCTGTTAGAACTTGACTCAATTTATCATGAAAACTCTGTTGCGTAAATTTTACTTTACGCATATAAAATTGCCGGATTCGACTGATTTTATAATGTCTATGTACCACAGTGGGTGTTTTCCTTTGAGTTTTGGAAAGTGTTATATCGATAAAATCCTGAAAAATGGTACCAAGTTAATATTTCATTCACTTTGAATTTACCTTAAAGATAAGAATATCAGGGCCCCCACTCAAATCTTCAATTTTTTTAAAGGAAAAATAGGACTATTTTAAGAAAATTATAGGATTTTATAGGACTATATATGCTATTTAATATACTAACTTTATGCATTTAAAAACAAAATCTATATTTAGAGAAATAAATCTTTGATTTTCACTTAAAAAATAGAAACTATTTAACCATTTTATCACAAAAATATACTAGTAGCTAACCATGTTAACAATAACAAAAGTATAGACTAGAATGACTTGGTATAGGAATTTATCCTATAGCTAAATCTAGCCATTTAACTGACAAGGAGACCCCCGAGGTAATAATCACCGATTTTGTTCAAAGTCGGGTATAATGTACACCTTTATGTAACTTGAAAAACGGTTGCCATGGCAAAACGAAAGCCAGTCGCAACTTTTCCCTTGCAGGTTTTTCAATTTACATGGAGGTGTACATTTACCCGAGTTTGAACAAAATCGGTGATTATCACCTCGGGTCGTCTCCTTGTGAGTGGTTGGATTTGAAATGGGCAAAATATCAAAATTATAGGATTTTATAGGACTTTTATGGGATTTTGCTTAAAATATAGGATGTTATAGGACATTTTTGAAAATATAGGATATTAAAGGAACTATACGACCTTTGGGGGCCCTGGAATATATAATAATTGGGTTACACGTGCCTGAATGCCTGATGCTTGCCCTTTATAAAAGGCACACGGTTTGGGCCTTTGGGGGATTGAAATCTTATCATCATTTTACACTAGTCTAATTGCGAAACACTTTTACGAGCAGAACTCGAATATTAACAAACTTAAATGTTCGACTTTAAAACATTTAAAAATTCATCAACCAGAATTACGAAAAAAATAGGTATGTTCGAAGCAAATTTCTTAGCCACGTGGTGTAATAAGCCTTAGTCATACAGACTAGGATAATATTTAGAAAAATACTTACTTTCGATGTCGGAACAACAGTAATTTTCTTGAAATTATAATGCGACATATTTGATGTTGAGTTTTTCAATTATTTACAAATAAAAATTAAATTAAATTGAACTACAACGAGAAAAACGGTTGCTGACTCCCGAATCCCGATCCACAGGATCGTCCGACTGTGATTGTCACTCACTATGCTCTCTGTAGCAGACTGGCATCGTGGCGTTAAAAAAGGGTCGCAAAATTGCTTAAAGCATGGACGAATTACAGTAATTCGTCCGTGCTTAAAGCGTCCCCTTGAATTGTCAGCAGGAGTCGATCACAGCCACCCAATCCCAAAACTCAACCCACATACGAAATTTTATAAAATATGCAACTTATTATATTTCGTCAATTTGTTTTTAAAATTTAGTATATAATTTATATTCGTTACTTGCGAATGGTTAACGAAAAAATTTGTCCTTATCCCCTCTCCATAGTAGAATCCGGGGCTAATGTTTGGGGCCCATTATGATGGTTGCCCCCCCTTTTTGTTTATTGAATGTGCTTAAGGTGCCAGCCGAAAGCCCTATAAACCCAAAGAAACGGTGCCCCCATAGACAGTATATATCCTTAAGGATATATACTGTCTGTGGTGCCCCCTAAAGGAAACGATCTCGCAAGGTTTTTAAAATCGTGCATGCACTACTACGACGATCTCGGATCACTATAATTGTAAGCGTATCTTTTTTCTAGGAACCTTGGGATCAATCTGGCAAAAAAATTTAGAAAGCAGCTCAATATTTTTGTATCGTTTTCTGTGGGTATCGCTGGACTCCTTAAGAAAGAGCTAAAGATGCAACTATTCATTTTATATCTAATAACGTTTTCTACATTTTATATATTATGAAACATTTCTTAATTTTTATATTTTATTTATGTTATCAGTAGAACCTGCCATATATTATTACAACTGACCAATAATTTATTTTGAACACACAATAGATGGCAGGACGTTCTACGGTTTTCGATCTTTGGACTTTTTGTTTATCGCGAAACCGCAGAAAGATTTGAATTGTAACAGTAGCCTGTAGGAATAACTAAAAGACGTCGCGTTTATAGTTGCAAAACAAAAGGCTATTGAAAATTTTCAATTTAATTTTCGCACACGTAATAAGTTGTAATTTTGTTCATAGGTGATATAAAGGAAAATCTTAATTGTTCAGGTAAAAAGGCATATGTCAATTTTTTTTAAAACTACAATAAATGAGTCATGAGGTGAGAGTTCGGATAGAGACGAAAAACGTATCCCTGTTGCTATTATCAGAAATACATGTATTTCTGCTATTATGTCAACACGTCCGTCTGCGCTTTGCGTCATGAAACCAAACTTGGTGCATGGACTAATTAATGTCCATGCTTGGTGGTGCCTTGGGTATTAGCCTAGCTGATATATCTATCTATATCTAACTCAATTAATACGAAATGTCAACAAGAGTCCTCACCACGGTAGAAAAATAAATCCAGTTTATTTGGCACTTTTGACCAATCAAGAAATAAGCGATAAAGTAAAGTGGCTAAAAAGTTCATTAAATAAAGATAAACAAGTCGTATTTTATTGTTAGCATGTTTCATCTTTTATTAGCCCATGTTGGTAGTACATATGCCTTCGAGGCGAAAAAAGACTTCCAATGAAATTAAACAAGCCAATTAAAAGTTTAAAGATTTTCAAAACAGAGGTTTGGTTGGGAAATTATTTCGTAGTTACGTAAGGGAATGTCGTACTATTATGATGTAGCTGGACCCACGAAACTGATAAACATTCGTTATAGGTTACCTTAAATTACTAATGTGGTCGACATTTATCATTAATAGTCATAAATGGAGCTTCATTAGCCTTCTTCCATTTATTAGAAACAAAAAATTTAAATAAGAGCGCTGCTTATGAACTTGGCAATGCTCATAAAGGAAATTAAAATATGTATTTACAAAATGTAATGGCGTTTTTCTTTGGGCTGCTCCTATCGTTCCCGGAGTGCTCCAAAAGTCGTTACGTTTACCATTGTGTTATCGTTCATAAAACTTTGTTATTCATTTTATATTAAAATTTTTTTGCCTAAAATTACCTCTAAGTACTGATCTTAAAAACATGGCATTTCTCATTAACAAATCACTCATGAAATCCTCAAAGAAAAAAGATTGAAGTCTTTCGTTACATGTATTCAACAACATGGTTGCCACGCCGTTTTAATCGAAGAAACAGATGTTATTATTCACTAGTGGACAGTTTCTGAAACTGTCTACTAATGACGATCGCCTACCAAGTTATCTTACCAAAGACCATTCAAAGGCTTTGTAATTAGACAAAAAAAATAATTTTTCAATGTAAATTAACAATTAAATTTTACCAGTCTATAAATCCTGAGATCGTTGTTAAATATAAAAGTTAATAACGTCCGTTTCTAAAACCGGCCGCTTATCGGTGTCATTAGCAAAAAAGCCCATATTTCGCTAAAATCCTGTTTGAGAGGAAACTAGTAAGAACAGTTGTTGGTTTCCGTTGCAGCGTCATCACATCTCGATCCTATATTCAAATGACACCGGGATGAAACTATAGTCGTCTAAACAACTATCAATTTCTTTCAAACTTAAAATCGATTTTTTTTTAAACTGATACTGCTTGAAGTGCCGCCACATGAAGGAAATGATGTTCAAAAGGTTGCTAGATAAAAACGTACTTAAACTTACCGGTGCCAGTGTCGCAGGGTGGCTATGCGCTACTTTTTACGAAAAACACAAGGCTGGCAGCTTGGAAGCGGCGACGATCGTCACGCAGTCGAATCTGGTTCCCGTCGAGCCCACCAAAGACTCCAGCAGGACTTCCCAAGTAAGCTCACAGGCCGCTCCTAATTTTTTCAAAATTACACTGACAGTATATTTTAAGTTAATTGAGTTACGTAAGTGTGTCAGGTAGTGGAAATACTTACTGATTTATTCACGTTAATCGTGAATATTTGGGCAAGAATCTACTTATATATACCTAGGGAGAATGACTATGTAGCAACTATTTGTAGCGTGGCTCCCAATACCCCTAAATCTGACGTCTTTCGAGGTGATTGAAGCACACGTTTTTCTGTCTCCCCCACTCGTGTCGGCTTAAATTCGTCCATGATGCCCAAGGATCGTCTCAACATTGTCGATCTCCCAAAATAAAAGCACCTCTATCGAAAAATAATATGCGCGGCCATAATGGCTCTCGTTAAAGATTTAACACGCGAAAGATAGGGAACTGACACACTTATGTAAAAGATAATTAAGAACGTATGGTGAAATGTTACACGTTCATTTTCAGATCATGAGGTTTGGTTTCCCCAGCACGGATTCCATTCGGGTCTTCGGCGATTACGTCCTGGTCAGTGTCACAAACATTTTTAAATTTAACACGAGTCAAAATCGGTATCTTCCCATTGCGCCGAATTCCGCCAATGTTTTTGATGAAATTAACCCAAAGGCGGGTTTTGTATTTTTCTAATCGACCGACGCAATATTCACAATTGAGCGACCGCAAAAAAAAATAGTTTTTCTTTCTACTCCTTTTGATTTTTTAGGTGAGGTTAGGTTAGGTTAGGTAACACTGCATGCTGTATTGACAGATGCTGAAACGGATAAAACCGAATCCTAAACCCGGAGAAGTGCGGGTTTTTCGGTCGAATGGGACAATCCCATTAGACCGAATCCTTAATCCGCGAAAATGCGGGCTTTTTCGGTCGAATGGGATTCGTCGCAATGGAACAGATTCTCAAAATCGGGCTACGATTATTCAACTTTAAGGAGGTTGGATGACGACGATGATACAGTTAAAAAACGCGCGCTTCCCCAGTAAATCAGACTTTTCCACCCACCTGGGTTGATTTGTCAACAACGTTCTCTATCGCACACAAATAGAGGTTCTGGAAAAAAATAAGAAAGCAATGTTGGGAACGATTAATTATGAACATAATTATATAAATATTGAAGTAAATATTTAAAATTAATATTCATAAAAATTTTGGCAATTGGGGAAAGCAAATCTCACTTATGGGCACCATTCTAAAGCTTCCAACTTCCTAATAAAGTTGAATAACCCTGCCTGATAGACAATATCAGGTGAAAACCTGGTGTCATCCGCTATAATTTCCGTTGTGCAATGTAAAACATTACCCTTCAAAGATTATGTTGCGGACGACACGATATTTGTCGCCAGAGGTGTCCGCCTATTTGCAACCCGTTAAGCCTGGGCGCGTGAGGTCGATTGGTTCCTGAACCCTTTTGTTTTTCTCGTTGAAAGTCTTACGACCGTCGAAACCGGACCGCGCATTGGGTGTTTGAGCACTTGACGGCTGAATCGGTGAAGAAAAATCCCGAAGTGGATCGCGCGAAGTGCGAATTCAAGGACGACAACGGAGTGCATCCTATCTTCCGTTCGACGAACAAAGATTACAAAGGCAGCGGCTATGACAGAGGCCATTTGGCGGCCGCCGGAAATCACACGCTGTCCCAACAGTACATGGATGAAACTTTCTTCTTAAGTAACATCTCCCCTCAAGTATGCCAATGTCTTCGAAATCACCTTAATCAGTAACACCTCCTAAGATTTCCAGCAAATACTCGCGATTAATTCTGGATACAAAGAGTTTCGATAAAAACTATTTAGTGTTGACCGACATCTTAATTTTGCCGATATGGACTTTCAGAAATCGATACCGATACGGATTTTTTACCGATATGACCAATCAATATCGATTCAGATTTTTTACCTATATGATCAATCGATACCGATTTTGATTTTTTACCGATATGGCAATTGTATACCAATTCTGATTTTTTACCGATATGGCAAATCCATAGATAAAATAACTTCGTATATAAATAGGAAACTTCAATGGGGCAAACTGACTCTCACGAGATTGCCCTGACATCTAGTGACTGCGCCAGTTGGCTGTGTTCTCAAGAGCGTAGAACCTATTGAGGAATTCGAGGTCGGAGTTTTGTGAATAAACGTATTTTGCAAGGTAAATACTATATATCTTCAAATATACAAGAAATAGCGTTTAAAACAAACTTGAAATCATTACTGAATGCTATTTCTTTAGTGCTATTTTTTTACATTTTATCTCATGCAGTTCAAGAAAAAAGTACTTTTAATACTAGCTCGCTTAAGCTTTTGCAATTGGGATTGCGTTACACCAAGGTTCTAGTACGGACTTCGTGTAGTGCGAACTTCACCAAATAATATTATTCGGGTGCCGCCACCAGATGTCGGCCAAATTTTTTGCGTTACCTCTACAACATGAAATTTCCTATCTATATAGGAAGTTATTTTATCTATCGGGCAAATCAATACCGATTCTGATTTTTCACGGGGTTGCCACAATATTATCAGATTCAAATTCCCTGGCTATTCCCTGTTTCCCTGCCCATTTTAAGTTATTTTCCTGATTTCCCAGACGTGTGGCAACCCTTAATCAATACCGATTCTGATTTTTTACCGATATGGCAAATCAATACCGATTCTGATTGTTTACCGATATGGAAAATCAATACCGATTCTGATTTTTTAACGATATGGCAAATCAATACCGATTCTGATCTTTTACCGATATGCCAATCAATACGTATTCCAATTTCTTACCGATATAGCAAATGGAAACCAATACAGATTTTTGGCCGATATGACAAATCGATACCGATTTTTATTTAGACAATATGACCATTCAATACTGATACCTATTTTTTTACCAATATGGCAAATGAGCAACGATATACCAATTTTTACCAATATAGAAAATCGATATCTATACCGATATTTCAGGATTTTTAACCAGTTATTTAGAGATTTAGCTAAATTTTTTACTGTTTATCTACAGATTCTGACAAAAAAATGTGACATTAACTATTTCGGTATTCAAAAATATTTGCTTTCGGAAAAGCACCACGTATTAAAATTCGTCATCGGTAGCCATCTATATAGGCTTATACCCAAACCACCTTAGGCCCAAGTCATCAAGCGACTTCTAACTACTTTATTCCAGGTTCCCTACACTAACTATTACAGTCAACATCAAAAAAATTGTATTTAAATGGGAAACCAAAGAAATCGGGGAAACCCATATAGTAGTTTACCGATTTATCGTTAAAAATTTTCAAAAGGATTTATCTATAATATCACGAAATCGGTTATTACTTGGTCGAACTTGGGCCTTAGGTGGTGCCTTGGGTATTAGCCTAGCTGATTATTATTATTATTCTTACTTTGTCCCTAACTAATAACATATGTAACATAATAACTGATAAGTATGCCTCTGTATAACATTCCCATGTAAAAAAACACACACAATTAGACCAGGTTTGAATTACATTATAAATCAGTTACATTAACAACATTATAACTGAACTGATGTTGACCGTTATGGCGCAATCAAGGTTTAGTTCAGCACAGATCACCCTAGGGTCTAAATATACTACTACCAAAGACGATGATATACTAGTTACATGTAGTTCAGTTGCGAGTCCAAGTCGGAGCTGACCGAGGGTGTCAGTATCAAAAAGGTTAGGTGATAAAATTAATTCATGACTCGTTTTTCGTCGGAGCTGGCCGAGGGTGTCAGTATCAAAAAGGTTAGGTGATAAAATTAATTCATGACTCGTTTTTCGTCACGGAGTTGGAAGTGACGTAATTTACTTCATATCCAGTGAATAAGGGTTTCAATAAAGAAAATGCCACTAAGACCTACTTATGTAACTTAAGTGATTATGTTACATATGCTAATAAAAATTTCGATGGAAATGATTTGGCTTTGGATTTCGAAAATGTGAACTTCCTGGTAATATTGTCTCATTTGTTTCGTTGAAAAGGTCGGCCAAGGTTTCAACAGAGACTCTTGGAATAAACTAGAAAGCTACGTCCGTAAATTAACTAAGACTAACAAAAATGTGTACGTTTGTACTGGTCCTCTCTATTTACCCAGGTAACTAGTACTATTTACCACCATAAGTCTATAATTACTTTCCATAAGTGTGTCAGCTACTTGATAATTTAGAAGCGACTAATCGTTGCTAAGGTTCCCAATAGGCCCTTCAATAAAACATCTTCAAGGAAATCGCCAAAAAGTAATATTTCCGAGAGCCAGGACCTGCAAGTTACGGTTTATATAGTGCCTGTTGAAATAATGGACACTTTTCACCCGTAAACAGAACGTGGTGTTTTTGCTAAGACTTAATATGTCAAAACATTTCCCTTGGTTAAAAGGGAACACTTGTTGCATACCGTACAGGGGAAAAGTTTCCATTATTTCAACAAGCAATATATTAACAGTAACTTGCTCTCGGAAATATTCCTTCTTGGTAATTTCCTGGAAGATGTTTTATTGCGGATTACGGCAACTTATTACTTCCCCATGGGCAATGGAAATAGCGAATTGATGACAAAACCTAGTTTATCGTGCTATTTTGATTAATTTAGTTTAGGTTAGGATTTGGTTAAATTAGGTCTAGGTTAAAAGTGGGGTGGCGGAGTGGTTAGCACGATCGTCGCACAGCAAGGGGAACCCGCTTGTGGCACTTGGTGAAAACTCGGAACAACTCCTTTCGTGTAGAGTTTGCAAGTTCTCTCCCTACTGGTTAAAAGGGTTTCACTCTCCATGAAAACTTGAAGTTAACGGTAATAGTGAGTGTAGGCAGTAGTTCGTCCATGGTGTAGGGGAGCTGTTGGCTCGCGCGCCATGAATGGCTTGCCCCCCTCCCTCCTCCTACGCATTGTAACCCGGCCACCTGTGTAAAGGTATTAAACTTCACTAGATGGCTTAGGCCTAAGGTGGTGCCTTGGGATTATTATTAAATTAGGTTATTATATGAATATTAAGAATTGTTTTAGTAATTTGATGATTATTTGTGGAGTGACGTAGAATTGACGTCCTACCCAAAAAGGGGTGTTTCTAGCTAGAAAAATATATAACTGAATAACAAATTATGAATCGCCGGTGTTACGCCTCAGAACGGCTCAACATCAGAGCTGTTTTAAGACCTTCGTTGGCTATGGGCAATAAGACCTTTGTAGGCCCTATTTCTGAGAAGAAATGTATGGAATTTTTCATACTCATAAGTCATAAACTTTTGTAGGCTCCTTTTCAATGCCCCTTGTGTCTATTGGATAAAACGGCCGTGGGCCGAGTGAATTCGCGTGAAGTTCACCAATTTAAATGAAATGTGCATTCTAGAAATGGCTCTTAGTGAAAATTTTACTCGCGGAAGTGACACACTTATGTACAATATAACTATAAATTTAACATAACATAAATGAAACGATGAATTTAAATAAAGTAACTCATTCATATTAAAACTGCAATCTTAGGCGGGAGCCTGACGGAAAAACCTACGTGAAGTACGAAGTGATCGGGAGTGACAATGTGGCCGTTCCAACGCACTTCTTCAAGGTAATCGTGACTGAGGCGGAAAACCAGGTATTTCAACTGGAATCTTACGTAATGCCGAACCAAGCCATTGACGATTCGGTTCCTCTACCAGCCTTTTACGTAAGTTAACTAATACTCGTCTTGGTTTACGCGTAAGTTTGAAATATGCAGTTCAAATGCAACGTCCTAAAATTCCCATTACTTGGACCTAAAGTGAAACCGTCAGTAAATCCCCAATAGTTTGACCTGAAATCCCCATTACTTTGACCTGAAGTGAAACCGTCCGGATATCCCCAATAGTTTGACCTGAAATCCCCATTACTTTGACCTGAAGTGAAACCGTCTGTAAATCCCCAATAGTTTGAATTGAAATCACCATTACTTTGACATGGAGTGAAACCGTCTGGAAATCCCCAATAGTTTGACCTGAAATCCCCATTACTTTGACCTGAAGTGAAACCGTCTGGAGTTCTTTAGTTCAGTTTAAGCCCAACAAAGGGTTATAAACCCATCACGTCGAGACAAGGAGGAGCTAGTCGTACAGGTTCAGGTACGCAGCAAGGGCCTTTCGGAATTGGGCCCTGTTGGGGATATCTTTGAGATAATCAGGAAGGGAATTCCATTCCTGAACGGAGGAGGGAAGAAATTAATGCTTGCGCACAGAGAGTCGGAAGCCCGGAAGAATCATGGAGGCGACACGATTGCCTCTGGGAGGGCGACGCCAGTCGGACAGGGCCGCCGAGAGGGGAGCAAGCGCACCACAGGAGCGGTGAACCACACTGTTTACGATGACGAGACGCTTTAACCGACGTCGCAAAGAAAGAGTGTCCCATTTTTTGTTCTTGAGTACGTTGGTCATAGATGTACTCCACGCGAAACCAACACTGGCCGCGAAGCGAAGGGCACGGCGCTGTATAGTGTCAACCGCGTGGGCGCCACTCACTGTTGACGGAAATCCCCAATAGTTTGACCTGAAATCACCATTACTTGGACCTGAAGTGAAACTGTCTAGAAATCCCCAATAGTTTGAATTGAAATCCCCATTACTTTGACCTGAAGTGAAACCGTCTGTAAATCCCCAATAGTTTGAATTGAAATCCCCATTACTTTGACCTGAAGTGAAACCGTCCGGATATCCCCAATAGTTTGACCTGAAATCCCCATTACTTTGACCTGAAGTGAAACCGTCTGTAAATCCCCAATAGTTTGAATTGAAATCACCATTACTTTGACATGGAGTGAAACCGTCTGGAAATCCCCAATAGTTTGACCTGAAATCCCCATTACTTTGACCTGAAGTGAAACCGTCTGGAGTTCTTTAGTTCAGTTTAAGCCCAACAAAGGGTTATAAACCCATCACGTCGAGACAAGGAGGAGCTAGTCGTACAGGTTCAGGTACGCAGCAAGGGCCTTTCGGAATTGGGCCCTGTTGGGGATATCTTTGAGATAATCAGGAAGGGAATTCCACTCCTGAACGGAGGAGGGAAGAAATTAATGCTTGCGCACAGAGAGTCGGAAGCCCGGAAGAATCATGGAGGCGACACGATTGCCTCTGGGAGGGCGACGCCAGTCGGACAGGGCCGCCGAGAGGGGAGCAAGCGCACCACAGGAGCGGTGAACCACACTGTTTACGATGACGAGACGCTTTAACCGACGTCGCAAAGAAAGAGTGTCCCATTTTTTGTTCTTGAGTACGTTGGTCATAGATGTACTCCACGCGAAACCAACACTGGCCGCGAAGCGAAGGGCACGGCGCTGTATAGTGTCAACCGCGTGGGCGCCACTCACTGTTGACGGAAATCCCCAATAGTTTGACCTGAAATCACCATTACTTGGACCTGAAGTGAAACTGTCTAGAAATCCCCAATAGTTTGAATTGAAATCCCCATTACTTTGACCTGAAGTGAAACCGTCTGTAAATCCCCAATAGTTTGAATTGAAATCCCCATTACTTTGACCTGAAGTGAAACCGTCTGGAAATCCCCAATAGTTTGACCTGAAATCCCCATTACTTTGACCTGAAGTGAAACCGTCTGGAGTTCTTTAGTTCAGTTTAAGCCCAACAAAGGGTTATAAACCCATCACGTCGAGACAAGGAGGAGCTAGTCGTACAGGTTCAGGTACGCAGCAAGGGCCTTTCGGAATTGGGCCCTGTTGGGGATATCTTTGAGATAATCAGGAAGGGAATTCCACTCCTGAACGGAGGAGGGAAGAAATTAATGCTTGCGCACAGAGAGTCGGAAGCCCGGAAGAATCATGGAGGCGACACGATTGCCTCTGGGAGGGCGACGCCAGTCGGACAGGGCCGCCGAGAGGGGAGCAAGCGCACCACAGGAGCGGTGAACCACACTGTTTACGATGACGAGACGCTTTAACCGACGTCGCAAAGAAAGAGTGTCCCATTTTTTGTTCTTGAGTACGTTGGTCATAGATGTACTCCACGCGAAACCAACACTGGCCGCGAAGCGAAGGGCACGGCGCTGTATAGTGTCAACCGCGTGGGCGCCACTCACTGTTGACGGAAATCCCCAATAGTTTGACCTGAAATCACCATTACTTGGACCTGAAGTGAAACTGTCTAGAAATCCCCAATAGTTTGAATTGAAATCCCCATTACTTTGACCTGAAGTGAAACCGTCTGTAAATCCCCAATAGTTTGAATTGAAATCCCCATTACTTTGACCTGAAGTGAAACCATCTGGAAATCCCCAATAGTTGACCCGAAATCCCCAGTACTTTGACCTGAAGTGAAACCATCTGGAAATACCTAATAGTTTAACTGGAAGTGAAAACAGGCTGAAATACCTAATAGTTTGGCATGAAGTCAAGCCTTCCTAAAACCCCCAATAGCTTGACCGGATGTCAAGCCGTCCTAAAATCCCCAATAGTTTGACTTATTAAAATCCTATTTTACGGGTTCAAAGGCCAAACCTCGGGAAAATTCAAATGACCTAGATGCTTACGTAACGCAATAAATCTTGTGAGAGAAGTACTCATCGCCTAATCAGCAACCTGAAGCAGGCCCCTAAACTCTGTGAGCATTTGGCTCATGACCAAATTACTTCCTTCTTACACAGTACCAATTTTTCTCTTCATCTCAGCATGGTTTTCTCTCAAGGCGGTCTTGCCTTACTAATCTGCTTCAAGCCACTAACACTTGGTCTCGTTGGCTGGATGAGGGCTTTAGTGTTGATGTTATCTTCCAAGACCTTTCTAAAGCATTTGATTCCATCCCACATTGCATTCTACTTGAAGAGCTTCAGTCAGCCAGTATCAAAGGGGACACCTTGCAATGGC
Organism: Leiobunum rupestre; assembly: GCF_980474605.1. Taxonomy (NCBI): domain Eukaryota; kingdom Metazoa; phylum Arthropoda; class Arachnida; order Opiliones; family Sclerosomatidae; genus Leiobunum; species Leiobunum rupestre. Next base: position 570,712 of record NC_143394.1, read on the forward strand.
TAGAATGCTATCTTTCTGGTTGTAGGCAAAGGGTGTTCTTGCATGGTCATGCTTCGGCTTGGAGTGCTGTGGAAAAAGGTGTCCCACAGGGGTCTGTCTTAGGTCCCCTGTTGTTTATCATTCTCATAAATTCCCTGCCAACCGTCGCGAGTGTTACTATCATTTTCCTGTTTGCCGACGACACAAAGCACTCCCGCGAAATTAAAGTGCATAATGACAACCTTGCGCTTCAAGCCAACCTCGACGCTGTAGTAAGTTGGGCGGATTCCCACGGCTTGTCGTTTAACACAGCCAAGTGTTTGGTTTTACATCTAGGTCGTAAATACCCTAATAATGAGTACACTATCAAAGGTTCACCAATTTCTTATACTCTCTCTGAACGTGACGTTGGGGTCACTGTGGATCCCAGTTTTACATTCTCAACTCAAACACACAAAGTTATTAAACGCTTACGCTCCATTGCTGGGTTGATTCGCTGCAACTTAAATTTCCAATTTGCACGACTTATTAAACAATTGTATAATTCCCTTGACCTCCCACTTATCGATTATTGTTTCCAAATATGGAGACTGATCTCTCTGCCTTGCAAAAAGAGAAAAACTAATTCTAAAAAATTAGCCATTCGTATGGGGAAACAACCCGCTCCTTCTCAGGTGAACTCATTTCGAATTCAATTCATTTCTATTTGACATAAAACTTAATATTTTGTGTCTCTTCCACAAATTCTTGTACAATGTTATAGACCTCAAGCTATTGGTTTTTTTTAATCCTTAAATTCGGGCACCACTACCAGTGGGCGCACTCATGAATTTTCAAAACCTATTTGGCGCGAATTTTCCACTAACTCCACCACACTAATATAAAAATACACTCCATAGAAGCATAGAAAAAAGGAGTATGGAGCTAAGACAATTTTTACGAGAGACCATGAACCAGAAGTGCAAGAGGGCCTGATACACAAAGGGTCTATACAGGCTTTTTTTCGCGCATGATGACGTCAAAAGAGAGAGAACACCAGCAGAAAAATTAGGAGCGATAAAAGACCTAGTGTTTACCACCTTATTTTAAGCCCCCATTCTCCTACTTTCATCACCTTGACACATTATTTTACACTCCTTACTTTTTCCCCATGACGAAGATAATTACTAATTTGTAAACCTTATTTTAAGGCACACTATTGTTCGTTGTAAATGTATTTTGTAGAAGCAATAGCTTATGAAGATAGACGTTTCAAGAAAATAACTTATTATTTTAATAAAAATATTATATGCTAATGACTGTAATAAATTTTTTACAGGTGCCATTAGAGAGTGTTGAAAGGGCGGCAGGTTTATTATTCTTCGATAAAGTACCAACCAAAGCCTTCAAGCGTATAAATGGAAAATCAACATAATTTAACTTAAATTATTAAAATAGTATGGAGAGTTATTTTTTGAGACATTTGGTAATTTTTTTAAATACCTTACCCAATTCAAACCTAATTAATGGTTTATACTTATAATAGAACCTAAAATGATGGTGAGTTTTTTGTTCATGATAAATGATCTTTTATTAAAATTGCATTATAATTTAAAGAAATATTAGATTACTGAACGATTTGATTCAGAAAGTTTGAATTGTAACGATGACAGTGTGATTAAAATTGCTTCCTTTAAAGCAATGATACTGTTAGTTTGTGTTAAATACTGTAATTGAGACCATAAGACTATAATATTGCTCCATAAGCGTACATCACTTCCTATTCGTTACAAATATAATTTTTTTAGAGAGCTGTACTGAACACGAGCAAGTAAATGGGTTCAATAATGTTGCTTCACAAACCAGCGCCTCAAACTTGGCAACCTAGTTCGCTCCAATGATGACATAAATGAATTAGCAAGTGGGTTTTAGCTATCATGAAACTGTGGATAAACACTATTGTAGGCCTCTGATGATATCAATATGTGAATAGCTCTTGGTAAACTATTTTCCCAAAGAAACACGCTTTTGGATGAATATTATAGACTTACAGTGGAGACTTACCTCAGTTCTAATGGTCTTGGAGCCTTGATTTGGACAGGAATTAATGTAGTGATGAAATATTTCAGTCGGAGAACTTTCGGTTAAATGCTCATCAGCTTCTAATGAGTATTCTAAGCCCTTTAACCCTCCAAAGACTATCAGAAGATTCCTGAAATTAGGCAAAAATTTGTATTACAAAAACATTGTTTCAATTACACCCAAAAACGACAACTTACTTAAATCTTTTTAGATTTATTTCATTAATGGAATCTCCTTTATCCGATGTGCCTATGATTAAGTCATATCCTTCTTCGTGTGAACTGTTTTTGAGGACTTCGTTCAAACTTGAAGCTAATCTGCAAGAAAATTATTTTTATTCCATTTACATAATTGAATATTTCAACTAGTTGGTGATAGGCTGCCAATGCAAATTACCTGACGGAATAGCCCCAATAAAGACCAGTTTCTTCCCTTGGTGTACTTGGAGAAACCACAATACCCGTTGCACGCTTTTTATCTGTAAATATAAGAGGAATTACCATGCTTTAATCTTTGATTTTTAATTCAATGTACATAAAATATTGACACCAAAAACCTCAATTTTACTACAAACAAATAAGAAATTGGATACTACACTTTGATCTTAACAAATAAATTAGATACTACACTTCGATCTTAACAAATAAAAATTAGATACTACACTTCGATCTTAACAAATAAAAAATAGATACTACACTTTTATCTTAGCCAAAAACCCAAGAGAGAAAAAAGCAGTAACAAAAGCTGAAAGATTTAAATCTATCAAACAGAATGCACCCAAGAAAATACATTTATATATTTATATTAAGACTGATACTACACTTTGATTTTAGTCAAAATGTTCAAAATATAAGAAGTTATCTAAAAAACAATGAATAAAAGTTAAACACTAAAATAGCATACTTGGATTGTTATTTAATTTAACTGTAACTCGAACACCAGTTTGGATCACTTTATCAATTTGAATATCCTGAAATTTTAAAATGGGATAAATACAATTTATTTCAGTTCCTGCCTAAGAACTATTGATGCAGCGGCCTAGCCATTAGGCACAGATACCAGAAAAAAATGGTTTTATGAAAAAAACCTTTCTCTAGTCAATTATGAGCTCCCAAAACCCAATTCTGGCTACGCCACTGTACAGACCTACTTTAGTTAAACCAATATTGACGTAAGACCCTTTTCCTTCTTTAACCGGCCTGTCAATAATAACGCCTTCTCTGAATAAGCTGTGGTCATTTGCTCTTAAATGGTGAGGCGCGTCGAGTGGATTTAGTAAACCTACAGAATAAAAACCAGAACTTTATATTACATGTAGACAAAAATTCAATTTTTACTAAAACATTTACCAGCATATTGCAAGTCTTTATGCATTGGGAAGAAATATTTTCTTAAATATTGTGGACACTCGAGATATTGTAGAATCCTGGCCATTTGGACATTCGCTTTCCCCTTTTTGCCAATTCCTTTGTACTCACCCTCAGTGGTTTTTCCATCTCTATGGCAAAATAAAGTTAAAAACTTACAAAATTATTTAAATCACAAAACTTACTCTGGTGAAGAACAGGTCTCGTCAAATATTATAATTTCATCAACTCTAAAAACGCAAGCAGCTCTTGCAATCTACAAATAATGACTTGTTTATTAAATCAAATTAACAATTTATCAATAGGGCTTACTTGGCCAGCTAAATACGTTCTAAGTTCCGGAGACTGTGCATTATCTAGAATAGAGCCAGGTATTGCAATAGCAACTGTATTTGTGTTTTCATGCAATACAGAATTTTCTTCAACTTCAATTTCCTTAAATTTAGATAAGGCTGATTCTAGTTTCTCTTTTTTCTTCAATTTCTTGAGACTCCGCTGTTCTTTCCATACTTTGTGTTCTTGTTTTTCTAAATAATAATTACCTTCATTAATATAAGAATCATTACGCAAAAGACCCTTAAAAATACGAAAACTTACTATCTTCTCTCCATTTTTTCCATTCAGAAACCTACGATATTAATAATACAAGTATTTAATTGTGCGTCCAATATAACAGATTCTTTGAAAATAATTTAATCTAAACGAAAAATGCCGTCGTGATATCCACTGCACTCAAAAATAAATACGCGAAACAATGTAAATTATTAAAAATAACCTGTTTTTCTTTTTGTTGAGTGGTATTTTTCTTTCCTTTCTTTATTTTAACACTTACTGGACTCAAATCGGAATCCGACATTTAACCAACACTTTAATAGATTAATTTTTTATATATATTTAGCAATATCTTTTGAAACTACACGTGACGTTTGCGGGTCTATCATCAGTAAACATAAATCTCTTTAGTTGCCTAAAAACGCGACACTTTAAATGGTTCCTGAGAATCCTGACCTTAAAAGGATAAGGGAGTTCAAATAATTTCACAAAAGAAAATAGCCTTACATGGGCTCCCCACAAATGAATTAAATAAGCAGATTTAAGGGGCCCCCTTGATTGCGAATTGCTGAATGGGGTGTAGGGGAGCAATATCATCCACAAAACTTTTATTGAATACGACAGTTTAGTTTACTAAAAGTTCTATAATAAGTAAAAAATTAACAAAATGTATGGCACTGACAGTGATGTTTAAAAAATACCGCAACTTGGTAGATAACTGTAATTTCTAAAATGTAATAGCTTTCTTTATGTTGAATTTCAAAGCCTAGAAAAATTAAAGGCGCTTTCAAAAAAAAATTAATTATTGATTTGGAACACACGAATTGATTATTTAACCCGGAAAAAGGCTACAGAGACTACAAAATTACGGCTATAATTAAGTGTCATATCAAAAGTGACATAATTACTAAAAGTGTGTCAATGTATTCGTTTTGGAAATTTATGTTACGTGCTAAGTAAAAGTGGCGATTGGAGGACGGAGGGTATTCATTGAGGAGGGAGTAAAGTTCAAAAGTATAAATAATGTCACCTGGTCCTGGTGAAAGCTTCGAGAACTAAGAAAGAGTAAGGGAGAATGCTAGCAAGCTATATGATTTTTTTTTCACTTGACCGAAACGGTAACGCCATTTTAATTCAAACGCGAAAGAACAAACAAGAAAGTGGGTACATCGTCCATCCTAGCCTGGCCTCTTAAGTGGTCTATCTCAGTAAATCTTTAGCATTGGAAAGTATAGGAACTTGCATACTTTTGTTAATTATGTAGCTTTACCTATACACAACCGAAAACTATCGCTACGCCCCCTTTGGTTCGCCATTGAAACCTAGATAGGTAGTGGCCAAAGCATACGCTAATGACTGTATCTCTAAACGGACGGGAAAAGCAGCCTAAAAGAGGTACCCCCTCACTGTCCGTTTGTGTCCTACTTCGTATTAGTTGAAATAGTCGGCCGTACTCGATTCGCAGGGCCGTCAAGGTCATTCGAAAGAATGTAAACCCCCATTTCAAACGGAACGTTTTGTCCCACGTGACGAAATATATGGCCTTGACAGCTCGAAACTTTACAGAGAGACGGAGGCGGCGGCAGATGATTTTGTACGGTGGAAGCTACAGCTTTTCCCGTCCGGTTAGAGATACAGTGTCCATGGTTCCAGAGATGCGCCCCCGTTGAGCTTAACCTTTCCTGCTAGGGTTAAAGGGCAACGCAAGTGTCCATGATTTGGAACTATGTTTTCTTCTACAAGTCGTAAGTTGGTATTCCAAGGAGGATTTTGTACCGCGCGAAGATCTTATTCTCCTTGGTGCAATTTCGCTCTCGTTTGCGAATTTTTCGACAACAACAACGAACCCAGGATTTTAGGCTAAGCTTAATTTGTTTATTATGGAGAAAATAATTGAGTTAGTTTCCGAGAGTTTGACGTTGATATTTCGATTGAACAATGTTTTAGAAAAAATTATTTGCCAATTGAATATTTTCAATTATTTAGGCGGTATATCTCTGCCGCTAGCCTCACACACTTGCCCTATATCCAGTCTCCCTTAACAATTTCCAAATCATTATATCCCGACCGAATATTTATCTTTGTTTTATTATTTTTTGGTTGTATAAAGGATCCGATTTGTTGGTAACCTCGAAAACTTAATTTTCCTCGGAATGCGTGGATTTTGCTATCGCATAAGAACCGCGAGAGGCGCATTTATACAAAATAAATTCGGCAAATATGGTTCTGCTTTTTTACAGAGGGATAGGCTATAACACATAGCGCATGGGCACTCGTTCTTTTTAAAAGATAATTTACCGCCTGCATGGTTTGGTAAATAAGATAAGGCAGTGCTTGGGCACACAGCCTTCTTTGCGTGCTTTTTTGGCCATAACATGTAGAGGTATTTTCACGTGCAAAATGAATTTTAAAAGCCGTCAATTGAAGCAAAATTTTAAACGGAGAATTAGGCTTAGCAAACGAAACGCGTTTCGAAGTTACAGTCAGTGGCGTAGCTAGTAGGGCGGCGGGGAAGGTCCGCCCTGGGTGCCACCCGTTTGGGCGTGATTTGGGGGTGCCACCCGACCGTGACAAAAATAAAAACTTACACAAACTAGAGAATAGTAAGTAGCACATCATGCTAGCTACGCCACTGGTTACAGTGATTAATGTAAATTAATGTAAAAAGATTATTTTTCAATAAGCTGCCAATTAATTGTTTAATAAGCTATTGTAATTGTTGAATAAATACCATAATGGGTCGAATATTTTAAGTTAAAGGTTGTGTTATTACCGTTAGAAACAAAAAGGTTCAATGCATAAGTAAGTGTATAATATGAAAGATAAATAAGGAATAGAAGGGATTTATCTGAAGCAATGATTTAATATTTAGATTCCCAGTTAGAAGACCGACTTTAGTAAAAATGGCTTGAGGCTAAATGGCCACTTGATGCGACACCTGGTTCACAACAGGAAGGCGCGATTTGCGGGGTTGATACAAAATAATATATTAATAATACATTCATAAATGAGATCAAACTGAAAGAAAAATAATGTTGATAAATTAATATTTAAAAAAAGTAAAGCACGGGGCAGAGGAATCCACAAATACAATTAAAATGTAAACCAAATTACAAAACCTGAATATTAAAAAAAAATAAGTGGGCTGGGGTTTATTAAGTTTAGTGGGAAGTTTTGTGAACCGATTTTGGGCTTTTTGGAGTTGAAGTTTATTAGATTAGCGTAGGCTCAAGATAGGGGAACTGTAGCCAAATAGAGGAAGAATTTGTAAAAAGTAAAGAAACTAAAAATTGATATGGAAATTTTATTAAACAATTTATCACTCTACTAAAATTACTTTAGTAGAGTGATAAATTGTTTAATTATTATTTAGTACCTTAACCCCTTTTTGAAATTTTAATTTCAAAATATAAACTTATGGCGCCAATTACCAGAGGGAATTATGTAGAGGTCGGGGACGGTTAATCATTATCCATGATTAAATTGATTTTTTCGGGAAAAAATGTAAACAAAGAAATTTACCGGTTAATATTTCGGAAAATGATTAAAAAACATGTATTATTCGTAAAATTTCAGCTTTTTATCGAAAAAAACGTCGTTTTTCCGATTAATTTTACAGATTTATCAAAAAATTAATCGGATAATACAGAAATATAAATTACTTGATCAAAACGTTTTACGAATAATTTTGAGAGCTTTATCTATTGAATAAAAGTTAACCATCCCCGACCTCTAGAATTATGGATTTAGACCCAAATCCCATAGACTAATTAACAACTTGAGACAATAAATTGTTATATAAATGTTGTCTTCTTTATGAATGTTTAAACTTGTACGCAATTTGTGGTGACATCATAATATGCTAGTTGATGGCCGAAATGGCAAAATATTTTTCACTATAAAAATAAAAATAAAATGAAATGGATTTTTTTAAACTAAGCTTATATTTAAGGATATATTTTGATCATTGGTAATTTTGCTTGAGCTGGTGCAGGAAGAAGGGATAAATTTCTCCAACATGATTATTGCTAAAGATAGAAAGGCTTAATAATCCTACGGAATTATGAAAGGTTAATTTATACATCTGAGAGTGTTGTTAAAATTCTTCAAATAAAGGAAAAATGCATAAGGAGCAATAATCTTAAAAATCAAGGGGACTCAAATAAACGCCTTAACTTAAAAATTGAGTGGCTGGTTCGAAGGTGCCTCAACCATGATGAAACACTTCTCCCAGATTTGAATGATCACATGTTTGACCAAGTGGTTGGTTTGAACTATATCATTTAAATTCCCCCGTCCCTAAAGTAATTAACTTTTACACCGACTAAAGACTCAGTAAAATAGCGAAGAATATCAATGCGAAGGTGAAAAGGGAATGGATTAGGAAAATACTAAATTGATAATTTTCTAAGGCCAAAAGTTCTTTTCATTCTAACAGTTTGGAGATATGCTATTTTCTTTTTATTATAATCAGAATATTAAACGTAATTTTGAGTTTCTTACCAGTAATTTAAATATCTAAATACAAATTACCACCAGTGACGGACTGGCCATTGAGTGAACCTGCCCGATGGCAGGTGGGCCCCACGGACCGTTCACGAAGTAGGCCCCTCAAACATGATAGCGTTATAGTTGTTAAAGCTGGGGCCCTTTGTCTTCTTCCGCCACTGATCACCACTAAGATAGACGTGAACCCGTGCAAAAAAGGATATAAGAAGACGATATTTGCAAAAAAAAAGGTTTTTTTGAAAAGATAGAAGGCGCCACCACCGAATGATAACGATTACATTCAGTGAAGATTTTGTCCCGCGAAACCCCGATTTCTGAAGCGGTATTTGTATCTCTAGTTATATATTCCCAATTCAATGGTAGTATATATTGTCTTTTTCATATTGAAACACCAGGAGCTCTACCAGCTCTGTGCTAGACTAAACCTTAATATTTGTTTATTGTCGTATAGGCTTCGTGCGTAGTTCAAATTTTGATCACAAGTATCGCCGCCTACCGACCGAGTTTTAGATTTAATACGTTAAAGCTGTTAATTATCTCTACACAACAGCTGAAAGTTTCAACCGAAGAACATTGAAATTCAAAAGTCGTCTGCTATTTCTTCACATATTTAGTTGACAGATACTAAGGCAGATGGCGCTACATTTCCTAAGCTCGAAGCCTATACATTGTTCTTGACAGCGTTGCCAATCGTACTATAATTATAGTACATTTCGATAATTTTACCTTTCGAATTTTTCCGTACTATAATATCAATCGCGTACTATATAGTACGCTTTTTGCGATAATTGTACTATATTTCCGATATTCGTGCGATAATTTAGAAAGTTCCTATCTGTTAACATAAGAACGGCGTTTCCAGTTTCTTTTGTTACTCCTAGTAGCATATGTAACATAATTACTCATAAGTATGCCACTAGCTCTATTTCTTCACTACACAAGAACTTCTTGTGTAAGTTACTTATGTTAAGTAAACCTTTTCAACTGTTAGATGTCAAGAGTTTAAATGTCAACAAGAAAAATATGCCTAAATGTGTTTCGATAAATTTTCCGAACATAAATGAAAATAAAATATTTTTCAATCAAGAATTTGACATGTCTTTATTACAGAAATTTATAGTTTAAAAGGCGTAGTTTAGAATATGATTGGGCTTAAATAATAATTGGGCCGGCGATACCAGCGGTGATGCCGTGGTGGATGGCTGGGATGGCGGCGTGATGGAGGGCGATTCCGGCGTGATGAACGGCAGGGAGGGCGGCGATTCCGGCGTGATGAACGGCAGGGAGGGCGGCGATTCCGGCGTGATGGACAGCTGGGATGGCGGCGATTCCGGCGTGGGTCAAACGGCCTTAAATCATTATGTAAAAAATTAAATACTTTCCCCGACACGAAAAATAATATCAAATTAATAGGCTGTTAAGTGAATTTGGAAATTCTTAAACGGAAAAGTGATCGGATTAATTCTTAAATGGAAAAGTGATCGGATTAATTCTTAAATGGAAAAGAGAATGGATTAATTCTTGAATGGAAAAGTGATCGGATTAATTCTTAAATAGAAAAGAGAATGGATTAATTCTTAAATGGAAAAGTGATCGGATTAATTCTTAAATGGAAAAGAGAATGGATTAATTCTTAAATGGAAAAGTGATCGGATTAATTCTTAAATGGAAAAATGATATTATTAATTTTTTAAATAAAAATGATATTATTTATATTTTAAAGGAAAAGTGATATTATTAATTCTTAAATTGAATTAATAAACTTGAAAATTATTAGAAATGAAAGTAACCTTTTTAATTTTTAAAGGGAGAGTATACTTATCAATTCATAAAGAAATTATATACCAGAAATGGCGGCAGCTTGTCCTTGGATGGCAGCGTAGGTTCCTTGAGCAGCGGCGTATCTACCTTGAGCGGCAGCGATTGGGCCTAAAAAAATATTATTTATTTATAGTAATAATAATATTTATTATTGTACAACAAAATAAGAATAATTATAACCAGTGATGTCAACGGTGGTTGGGGCGTAGGCGCCGATGATAGCGCCAGCGCTGGCGTAAGCGGCCAAGCCGAGGAAAGCGAAAAATACCTAAAATATCGAAGGAAAATCGGATTAGTTTTTTCGTCTGCATTTTGTGTAGCAAAACTCAGTGTTCTTTGCTACAGACAGGCAAGAATGTTAAGGGGAAAGGCTAAATGGGAAGATTAACGTCTCAAGGGGGCTGCAAAGTTTGAACCCCACCCGAAACAAAATGCTGGTTAATTTTTTCGTACACAATTATATACTATCCAATTCCGATTGAAACCATCAAAACAATTATAACACAATTAAGCTAGTGGTGATTGGCACAAATTTCGTTAAAGGTCGTAGAGCGTGCTACCAAATGATTTTTCTATTAAGTTTCTACTACCTTAACATTAAAACATGAAACCTGGAACATTTGCTCTTTAAATCAAAACGTTCCACCTTCTGAAACCTTCCTATGCCCTGCGGCTCTAGCTTGATAGCATACTCTTCCTATGCCCCGCGGCTCTAGCTTGATAGCATACTCTTCCTATGCCCCGCGGCTCTAGCTTGATAGCATACTCTTCCTATGCCCCGCGGCTCTAGCTTGATAGCATACTCTTCCTATGCCCTGCGGCTCTAGCTTGATAGCATACTCTTTCTATGCCCTGCGGCTCTAGCTTGATAGCATACTCTTCCTATGCCCTGCGGCTCTAGCTTGATAGCATACTCTTCCTATGTCCTGCGGCTCTAGCTTGATAGCATACTCTTCCTATGCCCTGCGGCTCTAGCTTGATAGCATACTCTTCCTATGCCCTGCGGCTCTAGCTTGATAGCATACTCTTCCTATGCCCTGCGGCTCTAGCTTGATAGCATACTCTTCCTATGCCCTGCGGCTCTAGCTTGATAGCATACTCTTCACGTGATAAATTCGAATTTTATCAAATGAGGTTTTAGGAACTAATAAAGTGTTATCTGATTGCATACTCTTCTAAATTTATCACATCATTTCACATGATATATTAGTAACTAATAATCTGTTCTCTGTATGTAGACTTCGGGGTTTGGATAAGAAATTTCCCTTTCATTTGTTTAATATCCATAACCAAAATTTATGCGAATAAAAACTTATTTTTTGCATATTAAATCAATTTATAGCCGCGAATAATATCCATAAATAAACAGTTAACCGAAATGTTTATGAATAATCGAAATTTTGCCGGTTAATTTATCTGTTCCGCCGAGCTCTATCTGATTGCATACTCCTCATTTGTTGAACTCTAAATTTATCCCAATATATTTTAGAAACTACCTACTAAAAACTGTAGTATTTTTCATTTATTAATTTCGAAATTTAAGCCAACTAACGGGACCGCCTACTAAAATCGCTTCCCGGTTTTATACCTTCAATCATTTGTTATATTCCAAATAGGTCCCAATGTCTTACAAATGGAACCACCCTACTAAAAATTGTCCTCTGAATACATACTCTTCACTCGCAAGTTGTAAATTTAATCCAAACCTGTTAGTAGAGAGCTGAATTCCGAAATAAAAAATACGGAAAATCGAACTTACCAAAGTGTTCATGTTGAGGTTTTGAGTTTTTGGTGAGAGCTAGTTACTCCAAGTGATGCTGAGTGACTATGATAAGTATTCCACCTTCGAAAGATCCTTTTATAACAAACCTAAGTTGGGTCTCCACCCTTAAAAACCGACGTACTACGTCAAAAACGCCAAATAGAGTGAGATATAAAAAATGCTTCCAATAAAAAAGCCAACCTTGATTATGTTCAATCCCGGATTGGGAAAAAAACGACGCGTCGTGTGTCCGGGCTCACCATACAGCTACCACCCTGAAAATATTTCCAAAGTACGAAAAAAATGCTGGTAACCGTTATGATAGTCTCATATTAAACGCTTACGGAAATATTTTGATTTTTAAATGGGCAATTAACTAGAAAAAAAGTGGTACACCATTATCAGAATGATTAAAAGACCGAACAATGTTTCTTACAAATAACCTCTATAAGGCCAATAGGCGATCCCACCCTAGGTTGGTTGAAATTATTCCTGGGATCCAACTTATTGAAAATTTCGGCGTTTTCACTATCTCCATCTCTAGAATCTCGTTGCAAGACGACCGTTTTTAGAGTCCTGAAATGTTTGATAATTAGCGGTCTAGCAAATTAATCTAGGGATGGCGAACCACGTTTGTGGTTGCTATAGTAAGGCTGATTTGTCGAGTTTTTCATCAGAATACTTAACTTTGTGATAAAAGCAATAAACTTTCCACATATGTACTATAAATATAGAGGATCATTTTTAGCCTGTATGCCCAACTTTCCGCCCTCTTGGATTCAATATGGCGGCCATTTTATGTGTAAAAATTCCAATTTTTCCGGAACTATAAATTAAGCTTTCGAAAAAATTATAGCGGTTTTTACATTATTAAGTGTTAAGATACATTGCATTTTTTTCCTTTAACGTCCGCCATATTGAATACAAGATGGCGGATTTTAAATTTAACCCCTGCACTGAAAATCCGTCCAAAATTCATTTTTTTTTACTTTTAACAGCGGAAGAAGAAGTTTAATTGCTAGTTGCTATCACAACCCAAAAGAAAAAACTCTTAACTCGATCATCCACCATCTTGAATCCGAGATGGCTGCCATTTCATAAGGTTATAGGTTCATTTTTTTGGTCTGAAAATCCAACTGAGCTAATTACGATAAATTTCAGGCTTTTCGCTTTTGCTTTTTGGACGCGCTTTTATTTCAAAATAAGCCTATATCAAATCCATTTAGACATCTGCTTCTCGTGACAAAAAAGCCGATAGAGAAGCTTCTCGCGGTTGGTTTTGACGCAAAAGCGGGATTTTTGTTCGGAAAAATCGTGATTGAAAATGGGGCTTTAGACGTCAAGAAGCATTTCAGTATTTGTTACATAGTAATACGCCATCTTGAATTAAAGATGGCGGCCATTTCACCATAGAAACCTATTTTATATTTATTTTTAGAAATAAAAAATATACCCACTATAAATTAAAAAGAGCGCTACTGAAATACATCAAATACTGACATTAAAACTTTAAAAGTAACCAAATAAATTTATCAATTTGCTCGAGAGCTTTCAGACCAGATAATTATATCGAAGCTAAGCGAAAGAGATTTGGTGGCTATACGGAGCGAAATACCCATAGATATAAGAAATGTATATAAAGGTCTAGATAAAATATTTCAAAGGGAGTGAATACGGAGGTGACAGCTAGCAGAAACGCGTAATTTCTGCAGGCTATCCTTATAAGACGCTATCTATCGGTAAGAAAGCTCGTGCTATCGGTAAGAAAGCTCGTGCTATCGTCGCGAGAGCCATTGTCTCCTGCTTAAAAATTATACTAAAAGTCACCAACAGATGGTGTCTAAAGACTACGGCCTGTGGAAAGGTCAAGCACTTAGTACTAAAATGCTAAGAGAGCTCGCGCTCTTGGTCACGTGCCTTCCTCGGTGTCTGCTAGGTGTCAATCCGTATTTTATGTTAGGCTTAGACGCCCCGAAATTTATCTAGACCTTTATATACATTTCTTATATCTATGGAAATACCTGTTTAAAGGCATAATAAGTCGCTAGATGACTTGGGCCTAAAATGGTGCCTTGGGTATTAGCCCAGCTGATTATTATTAAATGTTTAGTGAAATTGAAGAGAAAACAAATCATGAATTATAATTAAAATAAATAATTATTAAAAAAAAAGATTTGTTACGATTGAATGATCGACGACTACAGCAGCTTCTAAGGCATGAACCGTGCACAAATGTCACGAGACTAAAGCATAAATTACTCGATACTAATCCAGAGCTCACATCGTATACCAAAGAACCTGAAGTACTTTTACCTATAAAACAGGGAATGGGTGGGGCTAATCAAGAAGCTGGTGAATATGAAGCGAAAAGAGAACTGCTACACTTAATTCGATACGTTAAGCAAATAAGAATAGAGGCAATAAAATCGAAATCATCATTAACAGGCCAATTTGATGCCGTTCCCCAAATAAATTCAATGCCCAAAGTGTGTTTTCTGCGAAAACACTGATGAATATTTTTATTTGGTTGTACTTTCTTTATATTATTTTACCTCTGATTTGTGCTAGGAGACTCACTTAAAAAATTACCTTTATTTTATTAAGACGAATAAAAACAAAACAAATAGGTAGAGCGTACCGGACCCTAAGAATATAAATAGCCTATTAAAGTTTGTGGTTATCTTGAATTTATTTATAAAAAATAAGTATAAAAGAGGTTTCTATGGTAAAATGGCAGCCATCTTTAATTCGAGATGGCGTATTACTATGCAACAAATACTAAATGCATCTTGACGTCTAAGACTTTAAATTTCTTTGAAATTTAACCTTAGCTCAGTTGGATTTTCAGAAAACAATTAACCTATAACCTAATGAAATGGCAGCCCTCTTGGATTCAAGGTTACTGGAGATTTCACAAAATCGAGGTACTACAGCCGCCGAGTGAGGCGTTTTAGAACGTATGTATACGGGCGAGTAAATCTAAGAGAGGAAATCGCGCCAGACTATAAACTAAATATAAGATTGCTAGTACTATTCCAACAAGTAGGTTATGTAGTCTATAGTGTGACTAGGTCTCGCTAGAAATTTTAATAGGCGCGAAGTTACAGCTGACACACTTTTGGGTCTTATGCTACTTTTGATAATACATAATGAAAAAATGTGTGACTACGAAATAGGTGTCATGGAGGAATTTGCTAAGATTATGGGTCCCCCTATAGTAAATAAAAAGACAACTCCTAAACTACAATAAAGGGAAGAGTCTAAATTCAACTTTTATCCGTGTATTGTCGATAGGCAACTAAAAATTTCAATTGCTGTTGGAACTGCGATAATTATCGTAGCTGCAGTAAAGTAAGCACGAGTGTCGACATCCATCTCCACAGTAAATATATGATGGGCCCACACGACAAAACCAAAAATTCCAATAGCTAATATCGCGTATATTATACCTAGGGTTCCAAATGGTTCCTTCTTTCCAGTTTGATGTCTAATGATGTGGGATACTATGCCAAATCCGGGTAAAATTAAAATATTTCTGGCACTCGGTTAATCGAGGGCGCAAAATGAGGGGTCCGCCATAAATTCGAATCACAGAATTCTGCACGGGAATCTTAAATTTTTAAGGAAAATAAAAAAATAACCTAATTCGGATCTGGAATCATAACCGAATCGTGGAATCTTACAGGGTATCAAATTAAAATCATTAAATCATCTCAGGAATCTGGAATCCTACCAGAATCGTGGAATCACCAGGGCCGTGCAGAGGTATCCTGGGGCCCGGGGCAAACTTACTCGCGGGCCCCTTCAAATTGCACCCCCCCCCCTTGAGCTTCTTCAATGGGCCCTATAGCTACGGGCCCCCCTACCAGTCCCTTATGGGCCCTTTTCGCCCGGGCCCCAGGGATTTTGCTCCCCCTCTGCACGGCCCTGGGAATCACCTCGGGAATCAAACTCTAGTGATGAAATCTTTTCCGGTTAATCATGGAATATTTTCTTCTTCGTCTATTTTTTCTGTTTGCTACGTAGTTTACAAATCCATAACGAGGTCGGTGGGGGGATGGCGTGTAAGCCTTCTAAGGCCGGTGGGGAGGGTCTTCCGAGAGCGTCGAAGACCCCACATTTTATTTTAGGTAGTATCATTTGGGGATGTGCAGCCTAATTTGCAGAAAAATGGTAAAAGTTGTTTGTTGTAGGAGTACGTAGTGAACGCTGATGCTGGTGGAGGGATACAAAACATCATTTTCAGACTGATAGTTTCGAATGCTGCCACGTAGGTTGCAGATCCCTTGAAATGCTAAATATTGAATTTCCTGATCAATTTAAAAATAAACTAAGAAATAACTTTAATCAGAATCAACTAAAAGTATGAGGAATTAATTAGGAAATACGGAATTTACGTAAAATTGTGATTATTTGGAATCTTAGCAAAATCTTGAAATCAAGTGGAATCAACGGTTTTTTGAAGGAATCCACGGAATGGGAGGGGAAATCAGAAAAAATCGATTTAGATTTCGAAAGAATCAGAATGCAATCATGGAATCACGGAATCAAATGGAATAAAGGATTTTGGGAATCAACGAGAATCAACTATAAGATTCGGCCGAATATTGTACGTTTTTTTCTTAAGTGGCGGACCCCCAAAATCACGCGAGCTTCACTCCTTTAAAATATTAGAAACGCCCGCCCAAAGAATCAACACTTAATTTTATACACGTATTTAATCCTAACAAAAACTAGAACGGTAGGAATTGAAGCCTGGTTTTCACTAGGCTAAAAAACGGCGGAAATGGTTTTACGCAAATATATTTCCGGCGGATTTTCCAAGGCTTTTCCGCACCTGGTTTTCACTGGGGATTTTTCAAGCGGTTTGTAATTTGGCGGTTTCGATAGCGCATGCGCTGAAGATTGTTTCTTTACTGACTCACAGAATTAAAATGGACGCCATAGATAGCTCCAATAGCAGTCCACCGATTTTCTTTCATTTCATTGTTTTTAAAACATCTATTTGATTTTGCTGTGTCATATAAAAAAGGATAAGCGCGAACCTCTTCTATGAATAACTCCTGTTGACTACCATTCATTATTTTTGTTTAGAAGTCATCGTGACAAACTGACTAAATTACAATAACAATGTTTATAAACTAAACGCGTCGCTTTTTAGGCCTAACAAATTGAATCAAACCGGGAGTAGTGAGCTAGTGACGTCAACGCACGATCTTCACTGATTGGTTAGCACATTGCGTTGCGTTTTAAAAATTCGGAAAAATATAACTTCCATTCCGCGCTTGTTCGCGGAATATCGCAAGCTTTCCGTAAAATTTCGCGGAAAATATTTTTCCCCAAACGGCGCGGAAAGCCAATGCCACTGTTTATTAGCCCAGTGAAAACCAGGTTAAGCCCCGTTTTCAATCACGATATTCCGAACAAAAGTCACGCTTTTGCGTCCAAACCAACCCCGAGAAGCTTCTCTATCGGCTTTTTTGTCACGAGAAGCAGATATCTAAATGGATTTGATATAGGCTTCCTTTGAAATAAAAGCGCGTCAAAAAAGCAAAAGTGAAAACCCTGAAAAATATCGTAATTGAAAACGGGGCTTTAGGCAGGAAATCTTCTAAATTTCTTTCTCTCCGAAACAATTTGTGACGTCAACTATTGGTAAGATTGCGGCGAAGTGATTTACATATAAATATTTTAAAGTTAATTTTTATTACTAAATATTGGTGATAAGTGCCATAAAATATATATTTTAAAATTATGGACGTAAAAATCTATCTTATGATGTTCTCTAAATCACAAAATTTGAAAGGTGTCCAAGCTGACACTATCTTTTGAATATCGCAAAATTTTATGGTACAATATACGTAAAATAGCGCTTACAACTAGGCGTATGATCGAATGGCGTGCTCAGTGTTGGGCTATTGGGTTAAGTGGTCCAACTTTAAAAAATATTTTTTTTGAATTTTTTTTGGTAAATGGAAATTTTAGAATTGCATAGTTTTCAACTTAAACCCAATTCCGGGATGCCATTAAACTATATGGAGAGACTAATTTTTGTCATGGTGAACTGACTTGTATGTGAAATAAATAAATGACGGAATACTCATGACGTTGAAAATATTTATTTAAAAATATTAAAAAGTCGTGATGCTACAAACGAGCATCTATAGACGGCGTTTCGAATCCTACGGGATTCTTTGTCAAGTATGAGTTAAAACATATCGTACAGCTTATTTATAGACAATAATAGAGTTAATTACGCACGTTTCAGCAAAAAAACACAATCAAGCAGGGTAAATGTATTTAAAGACGCGTTACAATAAACCAAGACCAAAATTATAGCTTATCAATACTTACTTTAAATTCCGGTCATATTATCGATTTTAATAAAAAAAAATCTTTACAAAGAAAAACATACATTTAAGCGAAAAATAGCTGAAAAGATTTTAATTACTAAACATGGCACCCTAAACTTAGATAACGAAGGTGAACTTTCACCAATCTGGAATATCGAAAATTCCATCGAGCCTATCGTTTCTCCGACTTAAAGTTATCTTCCCCCTCTTTATTGTAACGTCGCCTCAAACTACATTTACTCTCCCCTCTCTATTGTTACGCGTCTTTAAATACATTTACCCTGCTCGATTGTGTTTTGTGCTGAAACATGACGTAATTATCTCTATTATTGTCTATAAATAAGCTGTACAATATGTTTTAACTCACACTTGACAAACAATCCCGTAGGATTCGAAACGTTGTGTCGCCGCCGTCTAGATGCTCGTTTGTAGCATCACGGCTTTTTAATATTTTTAAATAAATATTTTTAACGTCATGGGTATTCCGTCATTTATTTATTTCGCGTACATTAGATTATACTTCACGAAATAGGATATTTTCATGAGAATCACGACTATTTTTTTTTTAAATAGAGCTAATACCCAAGGCAGCACCTTCGACCACATAAGCAATGTTGCTTGTGCGTGATCAAGTAACAGGTGGCCGGGTTACAATGCGTAGGAGGGTGGTGGCAAGCCCTTCATGCCACGCGAGCCAACAGCTCCCTACACTAACTATTACCGTTAACCTCAGCAAGTTTTTATTTTTATCTTAGTTTTATAAACATTGAAACAAGTGTTAAACATTTTATCAGGATACGTCGAACTATGTTAGCATGAATAGATGAATCCATTACCAATAACCCACTTGTTACATCTGTCGGCAGAAATGTTAAAGCAAGTGACGACTAGTGTACAAAAATGTTTCTTAAAGCGCTTTTAAGTGGAAGCACCTTCCGGGATTTAAAGTGATTGGCAAGTTGTCCACCATCCATTAGGTTCTCGAAACCACGTGTTTAATAAGTAAATAATCACGTAATTCCCAAAAGCCAATCAACGCGAGAAGCTCCCAATTTGCCACACCTTTTAGGCTATATTTTGATGCTTACTCAACTTGTTTTGATTATTACGCTAATCACACCTAGACCTAGTGCAAGCGAATGCCACTAGACTTGCTTTAAATTAGGTGATCCATCTTAATCAAAATAGACCTGATTATACAGCTAACACGTACGCCGTGTTATTTCCTGCTAACGGGAAGGTGTCAAGGAATTTTCTTCGACAGCTATTTTTTGCTTGAAACCAAGGCACTTTCATAATAAAAACTGTCGTTTAAATCAACAAAACTTGACTATTATCATAAATAATAACCTAAGTATAACAATGAATTTATTTCTTTTAGGCTGTTACAATTTTTGCAGAAAGTGGGACCTTTTTGGGTCCCCATAATTTAATTTCAGGAGGTTCTTCCGGGGACCCTTAAAATCGATTGGTGGGGCCTCAAATGAAATTAATAGTAGACTACGTTGCCCACCCCTTGAGCTGCCATTGATTTCAGCCAAGGAAAGTCTCACGCGTAATCGGAAGTTTCGTAAGAGGAAATTGGTCTCTTCTTTAACGAAATCGCTTAATAGTGCACCGCGCTTAGGTCTCAAATTCGAAAAACACAACGAAAAAAGAATTTAAGACGAAAAAGAACAAGTAAACGTTAAATTTACTGTTGAAAGTGTTTTTTTTTCAATAAGCCTGGTCTGCGTTCAAGAAACCGTTTTCGGAAAAAAATATTTTCGATGAGACCGTTTCTCAAGGGGACGTCGAATTTTGCTGAACCCATTTTCGGTCATCACCTATTTTGTGCGCAAAGGCTTAACTAGTATTTCACAGGTATACGAACAATTTATAAAAAATATGGGAATTGTTTTTAAATTATTTGGTTTTTTCGTAATTTCTTTCCTTACTTAATGGTTGACCAGCGAAAAATCCTGATCTCACAGCAACGGTTGATCAACGTAACGTTGAAACCGGTAATGAGAAAACCCGTGGAGTCAGAAACTGGACTCAACGTTAACTCAATGAAAAACCTGGCGGTGGCGATTTATCTGTACCTTTACCTGACAGTTCCCAAGATTAATAAAGACCGGCGGCGAGTTGTTGGTCCTTGCTACGTCGTGGTTTATCTATGTCATTGGCGAAACAGAATATCATTATAACAAAACGGCGACGAAGCCTGTAATGCAGTCGGTCTTGTGAATAGCTCTCGGTAAAACTTTTTAATGTGAAGAATAGGAAGGGTCACACTTATGTAATCATATTATACAATTATAGTCATACTTCTGCTTCTTATGTTAGATATGCTATTAAAAATACAGGTTAAATTCTGAAAGTACAGAGTTTAAAATTTGCGATGAAAAAGGGTTTACACTCTTATTAATCACCTTCAACCTAACCTGGTAGTCAGGCTACCAACCCGAAGATATAATCTACTAGGCTACTAACTTGTCCTCAGTAGCTGAAGTATAGTGTTTCGTCTATGAGGCCTACAGCACCTTTAAGCACCAGGTGGAAATGTTCAATGAAATAAGAGAAGATATGTTTTGCAAATGGACAAGAGCAGGAAATAATTCCATAAGAGCTATTTGTGTTCATGATAAAATAATGACAAACTATGTTACAACTAAAAATAAATATTTATCAACAATTCAAAAACAAAGATATGAACTACTAGCTTGTCCCCAGTAGTTAAAGTATATTGTTTTGTCTATGTATAGTCAGTATTCTTATTTCCTCATCATTAATATAGTTGATGGCTAGTGGCTACAAAACCGACACACCCTTACAACTACGGCGTCCATCTTGTCTATACTTCTCAATCTTGTGACGTTATCATTGCTGTAGTGGATGGCTAGTGTCTCTCCACATCTGAAAATGCCATACGACTCAGGCGTTCATCTAGTCTGAATTTCTCAGCAAGTGGGGTGGCGGAGTGGTTAGCACTTTCGCCTCGCAGCAAGAGTAGTCGGGTTCGATCCCAACTTGTGGCACTGGGTGCAAACTCAGAACAACTCCTTCTGCGTTGAGTTTGCAAGTTCTCTCCCCACTGGTTTAAGGGGTTTTTCCCCGAGATCTTCGGTTTCCCCTTCCATAAAAACTTGTTAAGGTTAACGGTAATAGTTACTGTAGGGAGCTGTTGGCTCGCGTGGCTTGCAGGGCTTGCCACCACCCTCCTACGCATTGTAACCCGGCCACTTGAATTAAAGGCTTTAAAAGTCGCTCGATGACTTAGGCCTAGGGTGGTGCCTTGGGTATTAGCCTAGCTGATTATTATTATCTCTCATTCTGGTAAAATCATCATTGTTATAGTGGATGGCTAGTGTCTCACCACATCTGACACGTCACACTGTCTTAGAGCTATGGCAACCATCTTGTCGAAATTGTTCGTGTACGAAGTTTAAAGCTCCCTTTAATGTAAGCCACCAAAATGTATCTAATGTTACCATTCACTCACAGTTACTTTTCAAGCAAACCATTGATTATTTCTTCCCGATCATTATGAAATTTTCAGAATCAAAGTGTGATATTAGTAACACGTTTTCTGGTTCGGATTTCCAGATAAATTCACAAAAAAGAGCAAAATGTACTTGAATGAAAAAGTCGTAGGACCCGCTGCACCTCCGAAAATGCGTTTAAGCATTTAACATTTCGCAAAGTATAGTATTTTCCAAATCAGGGGGTAAATGAGCCTTGAAAATTGGAAAAATTCCCCGGTCCTCGTTTTAAGGCGTGAACGCTTGCAGATACAGCATACCCTACCGAATTCCGAACATGTACGTAATTGTGTATTTAAACAAACGAGTCCCGGGGAACGCAAATTGGGAGTTTCACTTATGTTTCACTTCGCAGATCTTCAAGCATTTGACATTATTTCCGAACTTCTTCCGAAGAAGGAATTTACGTGACAAAAAATAGCCGAAAATTGCTTACTAACCAGGTATTCTAGGGTAGCAGTTATTTGTATAGCAGGTAAAACAAAATTAAGGGGATTACAGAAATTTCGTTTATATACTGCACAAATAAATCAGATTATGTTTTTTTATTTATTTAGATCAATTCATTATTGTTAAATAATTGATTTAAATCAATTCATTATTATTAAATAATTGATTTAAATCAATTCATTATTGTTAAATAACTGATTTAAATCAATTCATTATTGTTAAATAACTGATTTATATCAATTCATTATTGTTAAATAACTGATTTAAATAAATTCATTATTGTTAAATAACTGATTTAAATAAATTCATTATTGTTAAATAACTGATTCAAATAAATTCATTATTGTTAAATAATTGATTTAAATCAATTTATTATTGTTAAATAACTGATTTCAATCAATTTATTATTTTTAAATAACTGATTTAAATCCCTTAATTTATTTCAAATGATGAATTTAAATGGTAAAAAATTGTTTCTGTAACAATAATTATTGAAATCCAACCAAATAATAAAAAAATAATTATATTTATAAGAATATAACTATAGAAATTAAAAAAAATGTCTTATCTTTGTTTAAAAATAAAAATAAATAGATCGATTTTTAAATAACACAGCTACAAATATTTCAGAACTTACGGACTTTGCACTCAAGCTTGCAAGAAAATTTAACGTTTTAATTTAGTTAGAAATCAATCATTTCTGACTAATTTTTTTGAAAACAGGGTTTTTAAGAATGACGATTTTTTAAAGTTATTAGTGATTTTGAGTAAAAAGTAAAAGACCAAATTTCCATAAGTCTACTAGAATTAGAAAAATGGCAAGTTAAGATTACTAAGATATCAAAGCCGTAAGGATGGACTTCAGCTGACGAAATATCAAAGTCGGATTTCAGCTGACGGAATATCGAAGTTGGACTTTAGCTGACTTTTAATTAAAGAAATATCAAAGTCGGACTTTTAATTAATGAAATATAAAAATGTAACTTTTAATTAATGAAATATCATAATAGAACTTTTAATTTTTGAAATATCCAAATCAGACTTTTAATTAATGAAACCTCCAAATCAGACTTTTAATTAATGAAACCTCCAAATCGGACTTTTAATTAAGGAAATATGAAAATATACCTTTTAGTTAATGAAATATGAAAATATATCTTTTAATTAATGAAATATCAAAATCGGACTTTTAATTAATGAAATATAAAAATAGAACTTTTAATTAGGAAATATCAAAATCGGACTTTTAATAAATGAAATATCAAAATCGGACTTTTAATAAATGAAATATCAAAATCGGACTTTTAATAAATGAAATATCAGAATTGAACTTTTAATTAGGAAATATCAAAATCGGACTTTTAATAAATGAAATATCAGAATCGGACTTTTAATTAAGGAAATATCAAAATCGGACTTTAGTCGACGAAATATCGTAGTCAAACTTTAGCGAAATTTAAATTGAAGCCACCATCGTCATTTCCAAATGTAACACTTTCACCCGCAAAATTTCGCGTACACAATAAAAACAAGAAAAAAAGAAATAACTTGGAACTGATGCCGTTAATTATTCCGTGCTAGGCTCAAAGCTAAACGAAACTAAAGCGCTTAACAAACAGGTTTCGATTTTCATTTATAAACTAGTTCTTATTGACGGCAAGGGCGTTGGATGGGAAAACAACGCGATAATAAATAAATAATAAAAACAAATTTTAGGGCGCGGTATCTCCTTTTTTTTTCAAGAAACACTTCAGATTTCTTCGCGAAATTGATCCACGTTCAAACGACATTGAATACCTAACGGTAAATACGACGGGCCTCGATTCAAGAATGCGCTGTTTCGATTTTGTTTTTATTTATTAGACCGAGCTGTAAACTAGTCAAGATTATAGTTTCAATTTCCGACAACGTGTTTTAGCCGAAGGTCGCCGGTTTAGTTTTGTGGGTTGGGTACGCAATATCGCGCCCTCGCAGCTTTTTTCTAACCGGCTGGTTGCAAATTATCAAATTCTGGCAAATAGTATAAATAGGCAGTGGGGTCCCATGGGAATATCACTTCACTTTCTAACCTCTTTGGATTACTTCGGTCCAGCTTCAAACTCTTCTTCCACCATGAACGCTTTGGTAAGCCAGATAAATCGACAATGTACTATAGCTATATTTTACTGCTCCCTTAATTTCAAATAGATTATTTTTTCGAAATTTATCAAACTCTTCGTCGAAATCAGTATCAATTAGCTAAAAACGATTTCAGATTTCGTTAAATAGTTTAAACAATGTCAGTTGAGTCAATTGCAACTTAGCTAAATTGTATTGCTCCCTTAATTTTAAATAGATTATTTTTTCGAAATTTATAAACATTCTCTCAAAATTCATAAATTAAATAATTAATAATAAATTAGTGATGAAAACAACATTAGGTTGCGCTAAGTCATTTTGTCATTGTCTGTTAAATCAATTATAGCTAAATCGTTGATAAAATCTTAGATATTGTTAGCTAAAATAAGTAAAAATTTATCGATGACTGCGTTAAAATAAAGAGTAAAGCTATTGAATTTGATTAAACGACAACTTAGCTATATTAAATGATTAACTACGAAATTTAAATACGTCTAGCTAAAGACCTCGCGTAACACTTAGTGAAATATTGTTATCACTAATCCCCCGTTAAAAGCACAATATTATAATAAATTTAAAAGACCTCAATTTCATGTAGAAATATGAATCAATGTTTTTGATCAATAGGTTGCTCTCACAGTCCTCGCCATGGCCGCCTACGCCAGCGCTGGCGTAGTTGGGCCCTATGGTCTTGGTCTCGCCGGAGTTGGTGCTCTTGGCTACGGTGGTCTTGGTTTGGGGCACGCTGGTAAGTACAAGCAAGCCTCCTTTGTCCATTAGGAAATGAATGTGTCCAACATGTACGGTTCACCTTCTAGGTCTTGGAGTAGCTAATACCGTTGACATCACTGGTCCAGTCGCCGCCGCTCAAGGACACGTTGCCGCCCAACAAGGTAAAACGCTTCCACAAATTAAAATTAATAAAATAATTAAAACCAAATTAAAATAAAATTTAAAAATTTGAAATTAAAAATTAAAATAAATAAAAATATATAAAAATTTAAACATTAATTTCGCTTTAAGGAACCTACGCCGCTGCCCAAGGACAAGTTGCCGCCGCTCAAGGTCACATCGCCGCCAAACAAGGTAAAACATCCAAAAGGAAAAATATAAGAAATGAATAAAAATAAAGAATAACATAAAATAATAAAAATAATAGGAGCCTACGCTGCCGCTCAAGGACAAGTTGCCGCCGCTCAAGGTCACATCGCCGCCAAACAAGGTAAAACAAAAACTTACAAAACGAAAAAAATAAAATTAATAATAATAAACACAAATAATACGACTTTTATAGGAGCTTACGCCGCTGCCCAAGGACAAGTAGCCGCCGCTCAAGGTATATCCCATTAAGAATTTTTAGAATTCACTATCCCTTTAATAACGTCCTAGCTTCACTATCAGTTTAAAAATTCCTAAAATTCACTATCCCATAAAAAAATAAAATCCACTATACCTTAAATAATTTGTACGCTCACTAACCCTTTAAGAATTTGTACGCTCACTAACCCTTTAAGAATTTGTACGCTCACTAACCCTTTAAGAATTTGTACGCTCACTAACCCTTTAAAGTCACAGGGCAACTTGTGGTTGTTACAAATGTGTCTTATTGCGAAGAAGTGAATAAATGAAATATTTCCGAACGTATTTTCCAGGTCGTTTGACCCACGCTGGAGTAGTTGGAGCTCACGGACTCGGAGCTCACGGTCTCGGAGTTGCTGGTCTCGGTTACGCCGGTCTCGCCGGAGTTGGCCATCTCGGCTACGGTGGACTCGGATTGGGCCACGCTGGAATCGCCGGACTTGGATTGGGCCACGCTGGAATCGCCGGACTTGGATTGGGCCACGCTGGAATCGCCGGACTCGGATTGGGTCATGCCCAAATCTTGGGTTAGATCGACAATATTCCCACAAATTAAAAATATTTTAGATCCAAACGCGTGTTCTAATTGTAAATTGTAATATATAAAGAAATATTCGAAATTATGCCTGTTTCAAACAAATTATTTATATTGATATGAGATTTAAAAAAAAGCCCAATGTTGTGATCAATCGTTTTACTTGTGCGTGACGTCATCAGTACAAAGAATGCGCTTTAATGTAGATTTGTACAGATATTTCGATACCGTGAATTAGCCATGTTAATTTTGTCGTCTTTGACGTTGTTTTGTGGAGTATCATAAATTAAATAATAAAAACAATTTTACGTTTAAAAAATATATTTTTATTTCTTCTTATTGATCATCCTCTTAGCAAAAATACGTTCTTTAAAAATGTCTTGTCAGTGAACATAGAGCCACCTAACAGCTATGAGCTCGAAAATATCACTTAGATGCTGGTTTCCTTTGATAAGCAAACGCTTTGTGTCTTAAAATGGCAAATGAAAATCCAGGAGCCAAAATGCTTCTAGCGTTGGTCAATAGGTGGCTCTATCTTAACTGAAAAGGCTAATTTCCATGTTTCGAAACCAAAATCAAAGCTATTCTTCTTGATATTAATAGCACCAAACTTATTGTGTGGTATGTATTCATTTACGGTACGGGGGTATGTTAAATAAGATAACGAATGTGTGTAAAATAGCGGTCAAGGGGTGCTATAACAGGTGGCTTTACCGGCGGATGTCCTCCACTTGTAACCCATAAAGGCGGTGAGTACTGGGAGATGGTTATTGGGTCCTACCCCACCTTCGACTTCGGTCAGGTAAGTTCTGGTAACTGTGTTTAAGATCAGGCTAATGGGGGAGGTCCAGGCACTGTAGTTGCTCTGGCCGAGTTGGTTTCCAGCTGCATGGAGGTGTGATAATCCAAATGCATGGTGCTGAGATCCACCCAATGCATGGTCTTGTGATCCACCAAATGCATGGAGCTGTGATCCTCCAAATGCATGGTGCTGTGATCAACCAAGAGCGCGGTCTTGTGATCCACCAAATCCATGGTGCTGAGATCCACCAAATGCATGAAGCTGTGATCCTCCAAATGCATGGTGCTGTGATCCACCAAGAGCGCGGTCTTGTGATCCACCAAATACATGATGCTGTAGTCTCAACAGTCTCAATTAAAACAGATACAGTATATAACATTAAACAGTTTACATAAACCATAGAATATTTAAATGTTTCATCAAACGTTTTTATTTCAACTTCGGGATAATGTAGAGACGATTTGTAGCGTTACTCGCACCCCCCCCCCCCCCCCCAAGCTCAAGCTGTAAGCGCCTTCTCCCTGAAATGTCAATCAGCCCGGTTTATCATTGGTTGTATAGCATTGTGTGGTAGAAGAAAGGTGGTGACATTTGCCTCCCACTATAGCGATCTGACGTCACAAGAATACTCAGTTCTCCCACCCGCACAGACTCAAGGGAAAATAGAGTTTCATTTTGATGGTGAATCGACTAATTTCACATTTTTGAGCTAGGTATACGTTAAAAACCACTGAAAGTACGTCTTAAAATCAGTCAAACTGGCATTTATCTTTAGTATTCTAGGATTTATTTAATATAGACCACATATCGATGGATAAAACTAATAATAATAACAGGAGTTTATTGTACAGGAAATACAAAGTGCAACAATAAAATCAAATGAAGAACAAGAGTTAAGAGATAATTGCTTGAAAATTCTTGAAAAAACTCCACTTAATATTTCAGAGAAACCATTAAATTTTAAAGAACATTTAAATTTCTGAATAATTTCATTTGAATTTCAACATGTGTTCCTAGAGCAATTTAACCTGACTTTCAAATACCAGTGTTCAACAGTTCTTAAATTTGTCCAGACGCGCTTGAAAGCTGTCGATTGCCGACTTAGCTTTAATGTTAGAGGGTAAATCTTTTTTGTGAAAAATTGTTGTCAATTTGAAGTGGAACAATGCGCATTGAAAATCTTCTATGCCTTTGCGTTATACTTTTGACGTCATGATAGCCACCGAATAAAATCCAGCTAGAAGAGATGGCGTTAGTAGATAACACCGCCATGTTTTAAAACACTGGTGACTGAAATCGAAACCGTTTAATAACAACAACACGTCCTAATCAAACCCAGATTCCCAACTCATTTTCGATATCGAAAGTACCAGTTGACGCCGATTTTTCATTGACTACTAATTCGCGTTTCCGGTTCGACGTCACGCTGCTCACCAATATCATAAGCTGGATGAGTAACCGACAGTTGAATGGATCCTAAATTAAACCACATTTTGTGGTATTTTTCAAATAATCTTTGAATATTTTAAATATTTCATAGAGAAGAGATCTATTTTAGTTGTCAAAAACGTTCCTATATAGCGATAATTACGATACCTGTAATTCCTTTGTCTTACATATTTTTGTCTTTTTCAATTAATACCGTATAAATACACCAAATCATCATTAATTAGTTAAAGTAAATATTATTTTAAACGGTTTGTGTCCCACGAAAAAGAGCAGACGGCATTGGGCTGAGAAACTAAGACTTGCGACCAATCGTACATCTCGGAGCTCCTCGTTTTTCCCTTCGCAAATAGAGTAATGGCACTGTGACGTCCTAGTACGTCACCCATGCTCTTTCCTATTGATAAAAAATTTGCGACCAAAATGGCGGCCATGGCCAAAGCTACGGAGTGCTACTACTCTATCCGAAGACTGGCCAACAGCCCTCGCTTTGCATCAGGCAGTAGGAATAGAGCGCCAAATATTCACTTTGTACTCTCATTAAAAACTGCATTAAGTAACCACACGCGTAAATAAAGTTTATTTTTATAACCAAGATTTTCAGTCTTTTTAAAAAATAAAAAGTATTCATTATAAGTTTTCAATTAAAGGGACATAGTATCACTTGAATTTCAGAAATTTCCGGCGCTAGTCTCCAGAATTTGATTGGTCGAATCGGCTATCACGAAGAGAAACCACTTGAAATTATCGTAGAATTTTTCAAATGATTTTGTGGTTCTTTAAAAATTTTACTCGTAGCATGGGAAGTGGGGTGGCAAGAGGAGCAGGGTTCGATTTCAACTTGTGGTACTGGGTGAAAACTCGGAACTACTCCTTCTGCGTTGGTTAAAGGGGTTTTTCGCCGGGGAATATTTTACTGAGAGCTAGTAACGGAGTGACGTAATCACAAGAATAAAATCTCCCCCCAGCGAGGCGCTGTCAAAGGCTACGTGTGACGCGTTAGCAACCGGACGAACAACGGCGACGAAGCCCGTAATGCAGTAAGTCTTGTGATTAGCTCTCAGTAAAACATTTGCAAGTGAAACATAGGAAGTGTCACACTTATGTAAAAATATTATATTGTAGGGAGCTGTTTGTTCGCGTGACATGAAGGGCTTGCCACCACCATCCTACGCATTGTAACCCGGCCACCTGTTTAAAGGCATTAAGAGTCGCTAGATGACTTGGGCCTAAGGTGGTGCCAAGGGTATTAGCCTAGCTGATTAATATTATTATTTCAAAGGCTTGTGCTTCACTCACGTCGGAAATACCATCGACGAATTAAAAAAAATTAAAAGCAACCAATGAAGTATAATTATTAGATGAAATTCAACAATATTATTTAATATTACATAATTGACCATTTTAAGGAAATTATTTCAATAATTATTATTATTTCCTATGAATCATCATTGATTTTTGAGCAGGCGCGTTTTCGCGAATTAAACTTTAAGTGCTTAAAAACGGCAAATTTTGAAAAAATCTTTTGATAGAAATAATAATTATTATTTAAGCAGAGCTTACCTATATTGAAAATGTATTTAGTTTAAAATTTCATATACGTTCGAGCTGATTATTTTCGTTAATTTAATGTTATGTGCAGGAAATTCTTTTAGCTACTAATTTTTCGATTTGGAAAACGTGTATCCCGAATGTTTTTGAAATACGAAAAATATAGCCAAAAAATATATCAAGGCAAATTCTTTAAATAAGACCCGAAATGTAGTGTACAAGAAGCAAGACATGAAATAATTATATCTGGAAATCTCAAAATCTACAAGAAATATAAGAAATTTATCAAAATCTCGAAAAATTAAAATATTTTTAAATTATTTCTGATGGGAAATATCTAAAATATTAAAAAATATCAGAAATAATATAAATTAACAGAAATATCAAATTCAAATCAAATTCAAATTAATTTATTTTCTTTCGATTTACATTAAAGATATTAAAAAATATCAAAAATAATTTAAATTAACAGAAATGTCGAAAATATTAAAAATATCAAAAATAATTTAAATTAACAGAAATATCGAAAATATTAAAAAATATCAAAAATAATTTAAAATGTCAGAAATATCTAAAATATTAAAAACATATCAGAAATAATTTAAAATATCAGAAATATCGAAAATATTAAAACAATATCAGAAATATCGAAAATATTAAAAATAATTGAAAATAACAAAATTTATTGAAAACAATAAAAATATTTAAAAACGTCAGAAACATTTAAAAAATACCGGAAATAATATTAAAAAATATCGGAAATAATATTAAAAAATATCGGGAATACTATTTAAAAATATCGTAAATATTATTTAAAAATATCGGAAATAATCATAGATTTTAGAAATATTATAAATATAGGTAAATTTTATAAATATCGGAAATATGACAATAAATTTCGGGAAATATAGATAAGAAAATGAAATGTTCATAAATGTCGTAAGTAGTGCTCGGAATTGTTTATTCATTATCCACAAATTTTCCCATTTATTTAAAAAAAGTTGGTAAAAAGAATTTAATTTTAACTTATTTAATTATGTTTTTTACGTAACCAATCATTTATTTGAATAAAAGTGGCATTTATTTAAACAATTGTTTGTTTTATTTAAATAATAGGCTTATTCACTTTCGATTATTTAAACATTTTACAATTTTATTCAACTATTGGTTATTTAAATAAATATTATTTAAATATCGCCGAGCTTATTTTATTCATGGATAAAAATTAATCGAAATCCGAGCACTAGTCGTAAGTATGAGAAGATATCTAAGGAAATATCAGAAACAACAAAAATTCTGAATAATGATGAAAATATTACAAAAATTCCTAAATCAAAATTGTGGCGTCTAGTTTTTGGCTAACCTCTCTTATAACTGTACTCCTTGGATAAACCAACCTTAAAGATCGTTTGTTTGAGATCAGCCACAACAGGCTCTGTTGCACTGGCTCAATCATTCGCACGAACTTGAAACATCAGCGGAATCAGCGGCCCAAATCGGGAGTTGGAGATAAAAATGTAAATGTTTTCATTTTATGAGATTTTAATATAGTGGCTTCGGGCGTTATTTGACCTTGGGGCAAAATGATATTCGGATTAAACTACAATTATATTTGCGAGCTGGGGAAAAAAGCGAAGGTAATTGTTTTGGGTGGAGCCAGCTGAAAAATACCGTTATCTCGAATAAAATAAACCAAAAGTCAGGGTGGAGGGCCTTATTTCGCATTCCGCAAACTGGCCTTGAAAACTACTGGAAAATTCGGGTTTACAAAGCTCTACGATGTAGTTTTGAACTTCAACTAAAGAGTCAAGGACAAAAAGGTTCGGTTATATTTTTAAAAGAATTTTTTTAAATAATATCTTAAGCGTACACTTATTTATAAGGATTTATTTATTTAGGAAGAAAGACGATGCGGGCCCGTTGTTGAGCTACTATTCTCACTTAAAATCACGTTTTTTTTCAATTCTGTCACTAACAAGGAGACATCCCGAAGTGTAACCCACCGATTTTGTTCAAACTCGGGGGATTGGTAGACCTTCATGTATCATGAAAAATCGTAAAGGGAATTTATTAAATGGGCAACCGTTTTGCCATGGCAACGAAAAATGTTTTTGACAACACAAAATATTAAATTTTCCAAATTGCCCTCAAATTGATCAAAAGTTGATCAATTTCGATGTTTTTTTGGCAATTTTTATCTATTTTTTCTATTTTTGGCATTTTCGAAATTTTGAAATTTGTTGAAATATTTCACAGGGGGTTCTAGGAATCGGTCAGAATCCCATGTTATTTTCAATGGGAAAATTTCCAATTGTTGTTGTCAAAAACATTTTTGGTTGCAATGGCAAAACGGTTGCCCATTGAATAAATTACCTTTGGGATTTTTCATCATACATGAACGTCTACCAATCCCCCGTGTTTGAAAAAAATCGGTGGGTCACACTTCGGGATGTCTCCTTGTAAGAGCCACTTATAAAAAAATAGTCACTATTTAATATTATTTGTCTTTAAAAAATTGAATTCGTCCGCTTGTGTGTTTTCGAGCTTTTTTTTTAACTTTTAAAACCTAGGTTTTTCTTCTTTTATATTAACTATTTTTTAAATTGTTAGTCACATAAATGATTAAATTTTGCTGTGTGACTCGGCAAAAGGCTTGACAATGTTCAGACGACCCTTTGGTTGATTGTTTTAACGTAACTAGCGCCAATTGTCTCTAACTTCTGTGGAACCTAGTGTAAGAAAGGTGAAATTTGTTGATTAACCTTAAATGTGGAAGTTCATACTCCCTTTAAGTATAAATATATCAATTCTTGAATCTACCAAGGCTATTCAACTTTCAGGAAATTTTATGTTTATTGGTCAACAGCACCCTCTATTGCAGAAAAATATAATTTATGAAAAGTAAGTAACCAATATGTCGATTCACTATGAAAATTATTTAATTGTATACATACTTTTATAACTTAAAAAATAAATAAATATTTTCAGTAAATATATGTGTATAATTAAGGAAATTATTACTCAATGTAATTAACAAATTTAATAAAAAAGTTACTTACAATAAAAGAGAGGTAATTTGGCGGAAAATTTGTAACAATAGCTACGCCACTCCCTTTGCCCCCCCTTCTCGACCCCCCTTAAAGTACTTTTTAAGGAGATTCCAATTATTCCCCGCAAAGCATTATTTAAAAAGATAATTAAAAATTGCCCAAAGACTACATTGGCGCCGCGGGATTCGCTCGAGCGCTGGGGGGCCGGACCAGTACCCACCCAGCCCCGTTCTTATAATCATCATGGGTGCATATATAAACCCCATTAAATATATCTCCTTAAGTATTATTTCCCGAAACATAATGTTTCGCATTAAAAACAAAAGGATTACAATAATGCCAAAGGTTTTAACCGCAATTTATTATTTAGAAAGATATGATAAATGTAACATCAATTTTTACCACGGAAAATACGACATTTTTTGTACGTGTAAACTAAAAGTAAAACTGGACTCGTAATCGAAGTATTGGCGCCTCACGGCGCCGCGCACTCACTTCGCTCGAGCGCTGGGGGCGCACAGCGCCACCCGAGCCCCATTCTTGCTAATCAAGCTGTGCCATCTATAACGCGACCTAGAGGACAGTACCTAGTATAGTCTCTTGTGGTGCGAATTAAACAAGAAAGAGCGACTGAGAGAGGAATCGATTCCACACGAAGGAGTTTTCCCTCCTCCTGGATGCATATATTAACCCCACTTACGCACATCGTTTCCAGTGATATCGTACCTAGTATCTAGCAAATTGAATTCGCCGTAAAAAAAACATTTTCGGTTTGCACACTTTTTAAAAATTTAGTAATTTCTTGCCGTTAAATGTAATTAGTCATCAGTCCTACCTTATCCAACACGTACAAAAATCTCGTATTTCCCGAGAAAATCTCAAAATATGTCGTATTTTAAGAGGTAAAAATTGCTGGCAAGTAAGAATTTTATTTTTATCGTATCTCTCTAAATAATAAATAGCGGTTAAACCTTTTCGGATTACTGTAATCCTTGACAAATAATACACCTTAAAAAAATTGTTACGTACTGAGATAATGTGATATAATAGAGGGCGCTAGTGAGTGATGCCTGCCCAAGATAGGCAGACCAGAATAAAATAAAGATGTTAAAGATGCTTCATAATTAGCCTTATCATAAACTAAGTTAGAGATTATTATAATTTACTAAACAATATTATAAATAACACAACATGGTGTCAGAAGTGATGTATTTTCTTGCTCATTATTGCTTTTCCTGAATCATATTTTGGAACTGTTTCTCAAGCCATTTAAAGTTTCTCAACAACCCATTTGGGCCTTGTTTTTTTTCCCCGCCAAATCACCACCCTCATGGCAACCACAACTACCACTTTCCCGCCTCCTACACCATTAATTCTGGTAGCTGAACCAGCTGATGCTTGGGATGACTGCATGGTTGGATGAATTTACAATATTTGCTGAGGCTACTAAATTGACTGCGAAGACTAATAAAATTCAGATAAACACTCTTTTGTTGGTCATAGGCCAAGAAGGTCGTGATATATATGATACTTTGGAATTTCCTCCCCTGGTTGGTCAAGCCACCCGTACTTTTCTTGAAATTACTGATGCCTTCACTGCCCATTTTGCTCCGTATAAAAACGTGATAATGTCACGTTACCGCTTCTTCACTATCAAGCTAAAACCTGGCCAATCCTTTGATGCTTTTGCAACGGAACTCAAGAAACAAGCAAAACATTGTGCTTTGGGCACACTTCGATATTCTATCATATGCACCATGATATTAGTTGGAATACGCAAGAATGAGCTCCGCAAGAAACTATTTTCAAAATCAAATCTCACCCTTACGCAAGCTATATCTATTTGTAGGGCTGAAGAAACCTCGGATGTTCATGCTACTGCTATGTCAAACACTTCTCAAAGTGGTTCACTATTGTCTCACTCATCGGCTTTATTGCCCCCTATATCAGTAGATGCAATGAGATATTTTTGCCGGGGTTTTCCAGCTCGTAATCGCAATTTTCAAGGACGCCCGTTTCAACCCACCAATCGCAATGCTGTGCTGCGACTACCTTATCGCCCACCATCACTATGTGTCAACAACCTTAACCTTCACGCAACAACGCTATGCGCAAATAGAGAAGGAGCTTCTGGCTATTGTGTATGCTCTTGAACACTTCAAGTTTTATGTCAGTGGAACTCAACCCACTGTGCAAACTGATCATAAGCCATTACTTGCTGTTGTGAATCGCCCGTTTCATGCTTTGTCACCACGCCTCCAGCGTCTTGTCCTTCGACTGCAGCGCTATGATCCTAAACTGGTGTTTGTGCCTGGCTCACAAATGTATATATCTGATGCGCTCTCTCGGGCTCCCCAATCAACGTCTGATGTAGACACTACTTACTTGGAAGGTGCTCACACTGCTCTTCATTCGCTCACTACTTTATCCAACACTCGTTTAGCTGAAATGAAGACTAAAATGTTAGATGATCCTGAAATGTGTCAACTGACCCACTATGCTCAACATGGCTGGCCGCGATATTCTACCAACTTATCTCCAGCACTCAAACAATACTGGCCGTATCAATCGGAAATTTTTGGTCATGATGGCTTACTCTATCGTGGGGATCGGCTAATTATTCCGTCGAGCCTACGGGAACACGTTCTAAATCAATTACATGGGGCCCATCAGGGTATAAACTCCTGCTTACGTAAAGCTCGTCTTTATGTTTTCTGGCCTGGCCTCTCCTCTTCTCTCACGGCATTGATTCAACGGTGTGCCATTTGCCGCTCTCATGATCGAGCGCAGTCTCACATGGTTACCACTCCTCATCCGGTCCCTCAACGCCCATGGGAAACGGTTGGAATGGATCTTTTTCATCATAACACTAAAAATCTGTTACTATGTGTGGACTATTACTCAAAATATCTGGAAGTTGATGAGTGCGCTCCACCGATGCGGTCTCAGTTATACGTGAAATCAAACCTCATTTTGCCCGCCATGGGGTGCCTCAGTTGGTCATCACGGATAATGGCCCGCCATTTAACTCTAGCGCCTTTGCTGAGTTAATTCCTTGATCAATGGGGTGTTAACCATACCAAGAACGTATATATGTATAAGAACGTTGAACGATCAAATTGGCGCCTGGTGCCATGATCCATCGGTTACAGAATAACTCCGCCCAAAAAAACCGCGTGCGGCGCGCGCTAAAGCTTAAAACCGTTTCTAGTTCAAGCGCGCGCTGCACGTGGATTTTAGGGCGGAGTTATTCTGAAGCCGATTAAATCATGGCCCAAGCGATGGCTTTTGTTCAACGTCTTATACATATATACGTTCTTGACCATACTACATCCAGTCCCCATTTCCCCCAATCTAATGGAATGGCGGAGAGACATATACAAACAATCAAAAATTTAATGGACAAAGCTAAAGCTGCTGGTATTGACACTCAATACATATTGCTTGAATATAGAGCAACCCCTCAAAATAATCTACCAGCTCCATCGGAAATGCTGATGGGTCGTTTGTTGCGCACTCCAACTGCTACGAATAGTAATGTACTAATTCCCAAATTTCCTACGACTCATGTACAAGATGTATTGAACTCTCGTCGCGCTGCTATGATACAGTCTTCTCCTGCCAAACGCCCATCATATACAGTGGGGTCTAAAGTCCGATACATTGCTTCCCACAGAAATTGGGTTCCTGCCACTGGCATTGCTGTAGCGTCGGAACCGGACTCCTACATAATACAAACTGAAAATGGTGCTCAATATCGACGAACTGGACTGCACTTGAAACCACTGGTATCTCAAATAACAAACACTGCTTTATACTCTGAAAATCTCCCCTCAACCGAACTAGTCATTCATCCTCATACTTCCGCCATCACTCCGCCCTCGGCCCGGCCAACTCAAATTTCGATCACAGTGTCTTACAATACTCGTTCCAAAGTTCCTATACCACCGACACTACCTAACCCTGTTCCGGTGCCTCAAGAAGTGCTATCGACCGGTCACCCGTGCCATCAAAGCCCACCCCGAGACATACCGCAACCGATGGAGCCCGATTTTTCTGAGGTCACGTGCCGGAAAAGGTAAACGCTTCGTAACAAAACCGTTAATGGGAAAGCTCTCAGTATTCGAATCTAGGGTACGAGTTTAAATTATCTTTGATCCCACGTCTACTACAGTAGACCAGTATATTGTGGCGCCATTACCACTCCCAACAAATAAAGAAAGGCTGATTTCCGAAAGGGCAAAAACGGCGCGACGGCGAGCTCTCTTCGCCGCGGAGTGAATTCTACGTACTGAACCGTTCGGTTCGTACATCTTGAAAATTAGTATATCTTTAAAATTAATTATTTGCGGCTAATAATTTTTGCACCATTAGGTTCCCCTTAGTAAGTACGTTGGTAAGGTGCAACTAAAAAGTGGAAAACATGTGGCGGGGCTATTGTTCCAAATAGCCAATTTGGCTTAAGCAAGTCTGATTTATGGGCGCCATCGTACTGTTTTCGTAATGTAACCTCCTAAAGTTGAATAACCCTGAATTTACCGAAAAACAATATTCAGATTTTTCTAGTACGAACTTTGTAACATAGATGGCAGCAGTAGCTCGATTCTCGTAGAGAAAGATTGGAATCGTAATATTGAAAACAAATTTCTATCTTTATGCGATAATGAAATTGTTTGACCGTTGATATCGCGTATGAGGGGGATTCACAAATTGCTTACAGCGTAACAAACATTTAGGGAGACGGTTGTTAAGGCCTATGCGCGATTGCGCGAAACAAGCGCATGTCACGAATACAGCCGTAATTAGAGCAGTAATAAAAGTTGCCTTTTCTATGTCTGCGAACACAAAGATCACACTTTTCCCCGGGTTGCCAATTGCGAACACCGTGCTAACACTTGACTTCGGGTTCTTAACCACGAACACCTTTCTAACACTTTGCCCCGTGACGTCAACACACACACAGACAGACAGACACGGAGAAGACAATACCTCTCCGTGAACAAAGTTCACTAGGAGAGGTAAAAAGTGCCTCTACTTCAACAAAATATGTAAATTTACATTAATTAACATTTTTACTATGTTCCCTAGGAGGGGTTTTACAATCACCGTGTCTGTTTGTTAGTCCGTTGACTTTTGGGACCGAGCGCTATGGGTTTCCCGATATACGTTGTGTTATCCGAAGTCGAGCCTTCTTGCATGGCAGGCGAGTGTTCTACCACAGAACCACCAACACGTGTTATAATGCAACGATATTTAGAGAAACAACTTTGGGGAAAGTCCGTCTTCCTTTACGTTTTTATGAACTTATTAAAGTCAATTTATTCGGTAAGATTTTTATTGTTCATAGAATAAATTAAAATTAATTGATATAATTTAAAATATTCTTGTAGCCAGGATTCGAACCCAAGTTATATTTGAAGCATGCGGATATTTTAGCGCAAAGCCGTCGACCTTTACGTCAGGACGATGAAAATACGCAACAACGTTATTTATACGAGAAAGTTCGTGTTCCTTTACGCTTGTTTAAACTTATTAACGTCAATTTATTCTATAATATTTATAAATAAAATTAAAATTAATTGATTATTTTATATTTCCATCGTGGCCAGGAATCGAACCCGGGTCATACTCCTAGCAGCCATTGACTTCCACGACTTCGAATTGAAAATAAATAATATCATAGACAAAGATGGAGGAATAGCAGGAGAAGTTTAAATTTGCCGCGCTATTTAGTACAGTACGACCGCCAGGTGACGCTAGCATCTCCTTTCAAAATAAACTTACATAGCCCAAAGGCTGAGCCGGCTCTCCTGTTATTTATCCATGGACAAACTCTTCCGAGGAGAGGTATAGATTCTTTTACGCGCGTATTTCATGGGTGTCACCATTACCGTGCTACACGCGAGAGAACGGGTTTTGGGGGAAAGAACTTTCCACGGTAGAACTACGTGCAGTACGTCTATGGCAGCTGCCTGTGGAGCAAATCGTGGGAGGGTCCTTGATGGGGGGAAAGACGCGCGTAAAAGAGTGTATATTTTCGCTGCCAACTTGTTTATATTCATTGTCATTTAGTTTTGTTCTATCAAAAGGATGTGTACGAAAATTTCAATATTTTTATCTAAAATATTACGCTAATTGTACGTATTATCTAACCTACTTAGTAATCTAGTTTAGGATTTATATTAAATAAATAAATAATGATTAAATTTTAATTTAAAAATAGAGAAAAAACGCGAATGTTTTCGTTTTATTCGGTTCTTCTTCAATTTCATAAAAAATTCTTAAATGTTAAAAAGATAATAAAATTATTTTTCATATTATTGACAAAAAAATAAATAAAAACAATTAAATTATTTTTTTAGGTTGACCCCATTTTTGCTTTTCTTTTTTGATTGTTGCTTTCAAAAGAAAGATACAAATGTGATAAAATCATTTTTTTTTAAAAATTTTCTTGTTTTATTAAAAGTATTTTAAAAATTATGAAAGATTTTAAATAGATCTAAATATTTAAATTTCCCATCAATAATATTGTGCCGTTTAAGAAATTATGTATATGGAGACTTCATTTAGCCTAGTCGGTCACACACATGATAAAAATATAAAAAAAAATGTTTTTTACTTCTCCGGGGGAATTATGTTCCAAAACCACGCATCTTTTTTTTTGGCGGTTTGCGTACACAGTTTTGCGAACGATATCCATTCGTGTGTATTGTGTGGTGTCATGTGGGTGCTCATATCATGTCGTGTGGAGTCGTGTGCTTGCTCATATCATGTCGTGTGGTTGCTCATATCATGTCGTGTGGAGTCGTGTGCTTGCTCATATCATGTCGTGTGGTGTCGTGTGGTTGCTCATATCATGCCGTGTGGTTGCTTATATCATGTCGTGTGGCGTCGTGTGGTGTCGTGTGGTTGCTCATATCATGTCGTGTGGTGTCGTGTGGTTGCTCATATCATGTCGTGTGCTTGCTCATATCATGTCGTGTGGTTGCTCATATCATGTCGTGTGGAGTCATGTGCTTGCTCATATCATGTCGTGTGGTTGCTCATATCATGTCGTGTGGTTGCTTTTATCATGTCGTGTGGCGTCGTGTGGTGTCGTGTGGTTGCTCATATCATGTCGTGTGGTGTCGTGTGGTTGCTCATATCATGTCGTGTGCTTGCTCATATCATGTCGTGTGGTTGCTCATATCATGTCGTGTGGAGTCATGTGCTTGCTCATATCATGTCGTGTGGTTGCTCATATCATGTCGTGTGGTTGCTTTTATCATGTCGTGTGGCGTCGTGTGGTGTCGTGTGGTTGCTCATATCATGTCGTGTGGTGTCGTGTGGTTGCTCATATCATGTCAAGTGGTGGCCTGTGGTTGCTCATATCATGTCGTGTGGTGTCGTGTGGTTGCTCATATCATGGACGAATTACTGAAGGACACTTCTCGGGCTGCCTTCTACCACGCTATCTCCAAAGTTTGACTTCTGTATCCAGGCAGATTTATCTCACTGGGGGGAAGACACGTGTTCGGGGGATAAAAACGGACTTTTCAGGGGCAAGAGAAGTGATCACTCGCGAAACACTGTTGCCCTCGTTTGGCGAAATTCGGAACTATTATAAATAAAATACTGTCTGCTCTCTCGAGAAATATTCAAACATTTTATTTTACGTATTTAATAAATGTATAAAGTGTTTTTTTTTAATTACTTACCGCTTGTTAAATCGCCAATAGACCTTTAAAAAATCTCACGCTGGCTTGTTTTAAATACACGTGGAGATTCGATGGTCACGTGACGTTTTATTTGCCCCTGAAGTCGAAGCCAGCGCGCCCTTATGAGAGAATCGCGAATTAACTCCATCTCTAGTTGCTACGGAACGTAAGCGGGAAATGAAAAGCGGCCCGAGAAGTGTCCTTCAGTAATTCGTTCATGCTCATATCATGTCGTGTGGTGTCGTGTGTTGGTTCGTATCGTGTTCTTGAATGATATGTATGTACTGGGTAACTACTATCCCACTTCTACTGGTTATTGACTTTTGGGACGGACCGAGTGCTGAGGGTTACGGTTAACGTCCAAATAGCAGGGTTTCCACCAAATGTTTACGGTATATGTCTTATTGTCTATTTGCGATAGTATCAAGTGGGATTCGAATTTCGAACCTGAGTTCTCCTACATGACAGGTGAGGGTTCTACCATAGAACCACCGATACATATTACGCTACACTGAAAATTAGAAATTCAGCTTAAGTGGAAGAGTATGTTAATAGTTTATTAAGTCTTACATTTTTTTACGTATAAAATTATATAGGTCAAATATTGTTTAAGCGCGGTCGGCAGAGATAAGAGGGTTAAAGGGTGGAGCCCCTGGGTGGTCTATCGTTATTTACTTTTGAACTGTTAAGGGTAATTTATGAATACAATTTTAAGTTGTGTACGACGCGCTCTTATGCCTTTTCGTTTTTGCTTACCTTACTCGTAACTTCGTAATTTATTTTACGTTTTTTCTTATAGGCTTTAAATGTCTGATACATTTTCAGTAATGTGGTTACGTTGGTTTTATTTATATTGAGATACGCGCTCTTGTTTAGCCTTCACTTTTTAGTTAAGGGTTTTTTGTGTTCGTTATAAGCCTGGAATTTTTAACGTTAAGGTGTTTTTGGTTTTTTCTATTAAATTTTTTTTTACCGTGGGTATTTCGTTTGACTTTTTCTTGATTTATAAGTATTTGAATTACCTTGTTGTTTGATTAAGTTATTATTATACAGGGTGGAAGCCTCAGCCGGGGCCCAGCCTCGGTACTTCTCCTAGTACACCAGAGTGCTGCGGGTTGAACACTACTACAGGCGCTGGTATTCCACAAATAGACCAATGGGAGAATTATAAGCGCATCTTTATCCAATCGCCCGATAAAGCATTTGGAAGATGCGCTTATAATTCTCCCATTGGTCTATTTTTAGATTACGAAAAGTACCGAGGATGGACCACGGCTAAGGCTTCCAATTCTCCCATTGGTCTATTTTTAGATTACGAAAAGTACCGAGGATGGACCACGGCTGAGGCTTCCAATTCTCCCATTGGTCTATTTTTGGCCTACCAGCGCCTGTAGAAGTGTTCGCCCCGCAGTACTCTGGTGTACTAGGAGAAGTACCGGAGCTGGACCACGGCTGTAGCTTCGACCCTGTATATTATTTATTGGTTATTTCTGCTATTACAATTTTATTTTTATTACTGTGGGTATTTCGATTGACTTTTTCTTGATTCCTAACTAACTTGTTGCTTGGTTGGTTTATCATTATATATTTTTCTATTGGTTATTTTTCTTGTTTTATTTCATTTATCGAAAGTATTGATAATGTGAGGGAGAATTCATGTCAACGATTTTTTATTTTTATTTTTTATAATAATCTACCGGTCGGGATAGGACCGGGATTTCGTTTTTAGGAGGACGCTCTGAACATGGACTAATTAACACAGGGACACCCCGTTCCCGAATATTTGCTTCGGGCGATTGTTAAATGTGCGCTCTGGCGGTATAGTTAAGAACTAACGGAAAACTAGGGTCAAACGGGAAGGAGGAAAAAAAGGGGGGGGGGGTGAACAAGTCATAAACCTAGTCAATGTGACTACCATGTTGTGGCGCGTACCGTTTCGTTTTTCGGATTTAAATTAGCTTGAATTGCCCTTCTTAATTTGAACTAAATAGAAAATGAATTTTTCTTCATTAACTTATGAAACGATGTTCATTTATCCACCTAAAAAAAGGGACAACAATAATTGGATGTCAATTTTATTTCTGGTTAGTGTTTACCAAGGCTTAATAAACAGCCTTTTTATCGCTATCAATTTCCGAATTTCTTTATTGTAATATTGGTTTTATTTTGTAGATGATGATGATTTATGGTTTAGGGAATGTTATTAAACATACTCCACTCATATTCTGTATCTTGAACCACTTTTACACGATTTACATACAGAGTTTTTCATTTTTCCCAATAAAAATATAATCTAATGCTAAAAAACTATCATAAAACGTATTGTCGAGGCAAAAAAAGACCGTTGTAAAAACAGAGATAGAACCGCCTGCTATTTTTTTCAAAATTCTTAGATGATATTGAAAACTATATACTAGATGGCGGCAGCCGTTTCCTTTTTGTGACGTTTTGACCCGAGTAAAATTCTGTCGGGGGGGGGGGGGTAAAAAGAGGAAGAGCATTTTAACAAGGGTCTTTCGGAGCTCCCTATAGGAATAACATGGGAACGGGGTGTCCCTGTGTTAATTAGTCCATGCTCTGAATATGGCGGTATATCGTTGAGTGCCGTGACCAGTAGTTAATATGCCCAATGACAAACTCTTCCGAGGAGAGGTATATTTTGGCTTGCCAACTTGTTTGAGATTGCGCCAAATTATGATGAGAACGGAAACCATATTTTTTCAAAAATTACCTTCACTTCATGACAAAAATAAATGGGATTTAAAAAGTAAATTTATTTCATTAAATTTAATTTTTGCTTCATTAAGTCTTTCATATCTTTAAACTAGGACGTTGCAAAAACCGAAAAAGGAATTTTCAACAAATACTTGAGCGGAGCGAGATGCAAATCCGGTGGTTAATTAGGCTTAGATTAATTAAACTCAAGTAGAGAAAGGAAAGCGAGATAAATAATTTAGTTTTTAAAGATTACTCTTTATTTCAATTCGTTTGCATTCATGAGTGGAGAAACAGTTTTAAGATGCGGGGAACGACTTGCCGGTGCGGAATCTGAGGTCGACGTCGACGTGGCCCATTGTTTAAATGTTCTTTTACGTAAAATTTCAAAATAAATTTTTAAACGTGTTTTTTTTTTAAATAAAAATATAAATTTCAAAACTCATTTAAACGTTTTGTTTTTTTCGGTCAATAAAAATATAAATTTAAAAATTCATTTAAACGTTTTGTGTTTTTCGGTCATTGTCAGCTGTTGAGTCTTTTTAGTTTTACACGAGCCTAGTATAGGC
Source organism: Leiobunum rupestre (assembly GCF_980474605.1). Classification (NCBI taxonomy): domain Eukaryota; kingdom Metazoa; phylum Arthropoda; class Arachnida; order Opiliones; family Sclerosomatidae; genus Leiobunum; species Leiobunum rupestre. The sequence continues at coordinate 614,932 of NC_143394.1, forward strand.
TAGAGTAAAACTCCCGTAGCCGCTACGGTCCCCGCCGCCGCCGTTCGCAAACACGCCGTTTTCGAACGCCACGGTAGGATTCTCACCGTCCGCAATAACGTCGTTCTCTTACGCCACGGTAGAATCCTCCTACGCTCGCGCTTTAAACCAGAGAGGGAAAGGCCGTAGAAAGCTAGCCATATGCTGCTATAGTTATACCAGCTTTTCGTCCCTAAAATTCACGCGGTTTAGACAACCAACAACCTAGCAAGTCGGGCAATCGGGATTCGGCGATCTTCTGGCGTTTCCGTCTCTGGCGTTTTGGCGTTTTCGTTCGCACACGGTTTCCGCAACAGCGCTTGCCTCTCGCTTCCATTCGGGTGGGGGAGGGTAAGATATGGCGACTCTCCCACCGAGCGCTCCTATGTATTGTTGGCGACTCTTCGGAGCCCAGCCATTCTGTGGAATTTGGGAACTATGCTATCACCTTCCCTGAGCCCCTAGGTGTGAAGGGAGGGGAGGGGGCGGCATGGGTTTTCGTAAGTGCATCTCTAAACGTGGTGAAATCGCTTCTGTTGGTTTTTTAAACCTTTAGCCCAACCACTCTGGGTAATTTTTGAAATTGTCACCCCTATATTTCCCACAAACCTATTTCGAGCGGTTCCCATATTACCCACAAAAATATTTCGAGCGGTTTTTCTCGACCGTTTATTTTATTTGTTCATGTTTCCGTTACCGGTTATACTACTATTCGTGTGTTCGTAAAGCTTGGCTCGTGTGAAACTATTATTTGGGACTGCCGGGCCCACTTGTTTCCCCTCTCGTGGCTCCGTCAGACAGCAATTTTCTGGCGCCGGCTCTTCTGGAGTCGTTTTTCCCCCCAACACGACCGATTAACCACTCTTTCCCTTTCGACTCGTTTTCCGAAACCCCACTTTTTTTCCCCCCAATTCATCGCAGTGAGAGAATACCATTTTTTTTTAAAGCGCGGAACAATCACCCGTTTTTCCCTCTCGAGTCGTTTTCCGAAACGCCCCTTTTCGTTTCATCCAATAGCTTCTCTAGGACCGGACAGCCACTTTTTCTGCCAGTTTCCACAGTGAGAGCTACGCTCGCTCGCTTCGCTCACTCGCTCCGCTCAATTATCGTTACTCGTTTTAACCATCGAACTAGCCAAGAATTGGGAAGGGACACTATCATTAGGTGACCGTTCCTAGAATAATTTACCTCCTGACCCCCGCGGCTGTCCCATGGCAAAACCTTTTAACTACCACGATCGTAATTTTGAGATATTTGACTTTTTCAAAACCTAAGTTATAAGATTTTAACGTGGTTTTTAATGCGAAAATTATAAAATCCAAAACCATTTTTTAAGTCATAAATAGTTAAATATTTATGACTTTTACAGTACTTTTGTACATGCATTAGTAAAACTGATGCGTAAAAATCAAATTTTTCAAAAATTTGGTGGTAATAAGGTTTTGCCATTTGGCAGCCGCCCTGGTTCCCCCGCTACTGAATTAGGGCCTTGGTCAAGGATTTAAACGAAACCAATTATATTAAATTATTTTAATATTAAATGTGTCCCCAAATTATAAGAGTTTGAAAAAAATTTATTAAAAGTGATAATCCCTAATTTGTTTCGTTGTTTATTTACTTAGTGACGTCATTTCCATTTATTGTCATTTATAACAGACTTAGCCTTTACAGACTTTGGGTTCATTCAGTCCAGCTGATTATACAATGTAAAAGGGCAAAACAGGGTAAAATTATAATAAAATGCCAATTTTAACTTTTCATAGCGTCTACACAAAATTGGTACATAGGGTTAATTGAACCGAGGAAAACAATATTGTGGAATTTACAAAATGATGGGAGAAGCTGTTGTGGAGATATGCAGCATGCCGGGTTTCTCAAATGTTGACCGAGACCCCTAGTTAGAAACCGGAACTGTGGTTTTTTATTTTAGTTTATTTAAATTTTTCGGGACATTATTTTAAGAAGCCAATGCCCGGACGTGAATCCCCGAACGTAGAAGGTTACAAATTTTTGCTACATATAATACGATTCCAGTAAACGACGAATTAATAAATAATAATTTTGAGATAAAAAACCATTTTCCGAAAGTGTTACAAAATGTACAATTGTACCAGTCTTATCCTAAATGAGGTTCAATAATTCCACCATTCGCTGCTATAAACGTTTGTTCGCGATACAGCATATTCTGAAATGAACCCCGGACCATAGCTGGAGTTACGAGTCGAAACGCTGCAATAGTTCTCTGACGCAAGTTTTCTTCGCTAGTAACTAACGTCTTATAAACTTCCTCATCACGAATCTCCACAGCAGGAAAAAGTCCGACGGTGTCAAATCTGGGAACCTAGGAGGCCATCGCACTGGACTGTTCCTCCCAATCCAACGCCCAGGAAACTCTGTGTTAAGGAATTGTACCACACATATTATCAGGTGAGGAGGCGCACCGACATGCTGGAACCAAAGTTGTCAGATGTCGATCAAAGGTACATGTTCCTACTTCATTCTGTAGGAAGGCCAAGTAGTTCTCCTCGTTAAGCCGATTCGGTAGAAAAAAATGGTTCAATAACGCGATCTCCTAGTAGACCAGCCCAAAAATTGAAGCGAAATTGGACCCGATTGTGGTGAGGAAATCCCCAGTGCACTTTTTCATTGCTCTACATGTAATTGTTTTGTCTGTTAATCGGGCCGTCGCTTGAGAATGAGCGCTCATCGGACACGAGGAGCAAACGAAGGATATGACCATGGTACTGAACCAGTTGCCAAAGTCCAATCTAAGTCTCCTATCAACATCGTGAAGTGCTTGGTGGAGCGTGGCAAAGTATGGATGAAAGTTATGGTGCTCAAGGACACTCCCGACATAATACGTTGACAAGTCCCAATCGGAGATTGCCATTCTTATACTTGCTCGAGGGTCGGCGGCAAAATAGGCGATGACTGGGTCTTCCATATTAATGTAATGATGTCCGTAATCTTCAACGTCACGAACAGCACGGAGAATGGTGTGGTGATCTGGTCGACATTTGAAATAACTGACTTGGTAGCGTGCGTTTTGATGACCATCACCCTAGAATAACTGCACCATCAATAGCTGTTCAGGGCTATTACGAAGCATACTTAATTACTGAAGTAGGTTGATATTATGATTTTAATATTAACGAAGTGCCAATGCAAAAAAAACCTTTAGGAAATTCAGTTGGCATAAATTAGACATTTTCGGAAATTGTTTTCTCTCAAAAATAATTACCAATGAAAAATAATTTTAAAAAACGTTCATTTTTAGCATTCATACAAACATAACAATTTAGACAGGTTTCTTTTTAAATTAGTTGTGAAAATGGTCGATGACAAATTGACCTATTCCGACTAAACCAATTTGATTTCAGCTTTTCGGGCATGCTATTCAACTTGTTCATTGCAAGTTTGCCACCTAGCGTTAAAAAAAATATTTTAAAACCCGTGAAAAATGTCACAATTTTGCTGCAATTTATAAATAACAACGACCTTCCCCGATAGTGTTCATCCTGAAAATTTCCTATTTCTAGATAAAAAATGCCTGTTGCGATCAAATTCAAACATGTATAGGCTGTATATTGTGGCTTAATGTTAGAGGTAAATTTTTTGCACGTCTTTCTCATCAAATGTAAATTGTAAAGGCGTATTCGAAATCGCAGGTGTCTTAAAACAATGAACATTTCAAACACACATAAAACATATCCACCTCAACCGTAACACTTCTATCCGTTGCAGAGAGGTGAGCTTCGAAAATCATCGTCAGAAGCGACATCGAAAAGAAGCGGTAATTTCATTTAAACTTTTCAGATTGTTCAAAATATTCAGAGTTTAAGAGTAATTTCAGATTTCTTTGTCAGTTAGAGCAAAAATGAAAATTAAGTTTTTTTAATATACTAATTAATAGTATTGAAAATAATTCAGCTACACTTTCAAAGACGACCTACTTAATTAAAAGTGGAAATAAGAAATGTATGAATAGAATGACTAATAATTAATTATTTAATTAATTAATAAATTACTAATTTTAAACTGATATAGGATGGGTATAAGTGTCGGTTTGACTGCAGCGTAAGCGTATTTGAACAGAAATAATATGGGTTGAGAAAGGTTTGCGGAAAATCTGTCTCGATTTTCTCCGCCCGAAATCAGGATAATTTGAAATGTAAATATTGTTGTTTATTGTTGTTTATTTTGGAACAGTTTCTTTGAAAATGGAATTCAAATTATTCTTGATTATATTTCTTCTTTTAATTTTTGGAATTATAAACAGTTCTCAGGAACACATTTTGAAAGGTGAGCAATTATCAAAAATATGGAAAATTAGTTTTACTAACCGCTATCTTAATGCTTTCGAAAAAATTACCTTTTCATAGTAAATTTCAAAATTCATTTTATAAATGTAATAAATTTTTAGGACTCAGGATGTGTTCGCAAATAATATATTAATACACTAACCTATCAAATATAAGTAATAACAGAAGTATATAATATCTCTCTTTAGGAGAAGTATTTATCTCCCTCTGTTTTCTCAAATTTCGTTTCGAAAAATAGTGCGAAATCTGTCATATCCTGACTTTCCAAAACTATTCAATCGGGAAAATCAGGAATCCACACCTCTACTTGGAATGCTTATCCTGCCGTATCGCGTATGGTAAGATCACTCTGACAGCCTTGGCCCCGCCTACGAGAGAAAAACATCCCCTTTGCGCGCGCTGCCCTCTCACGTAGTTGTTTGTTAAGTTAACATACATGCAACGTCAAAAAATCCGTCAGCCACATCGAGACGAAAATCTAACGCGATAAGCATTCCAAGTAGAGATATGGATTCCTGGGAAAATATTCTTAAAACATAAGTGAATATAGGTAGGCAGCTTCGTCGTTACATTTTATGTCACCAGGCGAAGTAATACACGAAGGCAAATTAGCGAATTAACAGCACCAACAAGAAACTTTCTAGGACCCGATTAACAATCAATATTTTATCAAATATATGCAATATTTATGTATAATATTTTTAAATATAAATAATATATTTTATATAATTCTTATATTTATACCTGGAAACCTCCCTCGTATTGTTGGAAATAGGCAATGATTAATTTATTATTAATTAATTAATAAGTATTTTTCTGCCATATGACGTTTTTGTAGATCGACCTCGAAAGGATTCACTGAAAGCGAAGAACAGAATCTTTCCAAGAATGGCCCCGAACATAGACTAACCCATTACAACAACATTACATTAAAAATTTAATAATAATATAACTTACTAAAATAATATAAAAGAAAAACTAAAAATTATAAAAAATATTAGTATAAATAAATATAATAAAATAGTAGATGCAAACTGACAGACTAAGTAAAAGTTTCTAAATTGCTAGCCCGACATATGACGTTTTAAGATTGTTAGGAATCAAGACGTCGCGTACGAAAATTGTTAACAATTTTCACTGATAGCCTTCCAGTCTATGTATTGGGTTAGTCTATGGCCCCGAATCTGAACAGAATCAAGAAAGATGTTGATATTGTACATAACACCGACGGCTGCCCAAATTTTCCATATTGCGCTCGAAAGTAAAATATCTCGCTCTGGTCTAATTTTAAATTGAATTTTCCGCAAAATTACTCCTTTGCACGAAACTTATATTCATGCACACATTAAAGTTGATTTCTCAGTTATTCTACCTAAATTGTTTTCACTTGAATTCTGTAAACAAGAATGTATTTATTTCAACCTATGGAGAAGGACGATGTTGATCCGTTCTTTGGCTTTGATTCCAACCCCCCTCATACTCCAAGAGTAAGCTCCTGGGTGGCGGAGTGGTTAGCACTTGCGCCTCGCAGCCAGAGAAGTCCATGAGCCAGGCGATTTATCGGGCACCTCCGGGGGGGCAAATTTTCACGTATGCCACTCGATAGCTTATGACTCCAGTATAATTTTAAGCCATGATAGCCCTCTGGGCGAGGGAGCTTAAGGGAGATATAGAGGTCAAAAGGTCAAATTCTCAGATTTTCAAACGCTCGTAACTCTTTTGGATTTCGTCGGATTTTGAAGGCGTTTGTTTCATTGTTCTAGGAATTCGACGGGCTTTCGAATGTATATCTTGAAGTCGGCCTCGGACGCGGCGGTCGCTAGATGGCGCTGTTGACCTTCTATTGGCCAAAACTAGAACCCATGACGTTAGAATAGTCGAGAAACTAGTCAAATTAAAGCTTTTGAGCCGGGGAATACGAATATTTAGGTTTTAAGTGGGTTATCTTTACACATGCATAACAATTTGCAACAAAAAGCAATATTTATGATAATAAATAATCCTAACATAACTTTAATTAAGAAAATAATAATTATAGCACTATATAACGACTTTATTAATTCCGCTAGATAGTTGAATTTATTATTTGTGCATGTGTACCCTGCCGCGTAGTGGCACTGTATATATATTTATTAAAACATGAAGCCGTGACTTTAAAATAGTCGAGTAAGATTTCATTTTGAAGCGTTTGATCATGGGAATACGAATATATTAACTGCAGACAAGTTATCTTTACACCTGCCAATAAATATGCCAAAAAGTTTTCATTGTAAATAAAACAATCGCTGCGTTTCGTGAAATATTTCTTTTTTCAATTATAACACAAAAATAAAGCTTTCAATAAGCCTAAACCATGGACGAACCGCATTACAACGGTTTTTAAATCTCTTCAAGGAATTTAAAAATATTAATTGTGCATGCTTATCCTGCCACCTGGTGGTTCTAACATGTTTTAGGAACGGTTCGGCAAAATTTGGGTTTATTTCAACATAATTTTAATAAACTACAATATATATGCAAAAATAAAATGGAAATAAATGAAAGTTATATCGGCGAATACCGGTAGATGGCCTACTATGGTTGCTATGTCAAGACACATCTTGTAATGAGAGTGCCATTTATAAAACCAATGTAAACATGCAGGCATTTTGTTTGCTTTACAAGAAACATTGAATATACTTTCAGTATATTCTATTAAATCGATTTAATTTTTACAAGATTGGTAAGTAACTGATTTAGTTTTCATTTAACAAACTAGCGGGGTTTCGTACGGGTTCATATTTTAGTTTACACTTTTTCTAAGCCTTGGGCCCTATATAAACCTACCTTATAGAATTAATTCTTAAATTATACGATTTAACTTTAGTTGTCGCGCTTAGTTTAGCTAAACGATGGAGGAACACCACCCAACTACTTCATTTATTGCCGAAAATAAAACAGGGTGCTTTATACATATGACTCCAGAAGATACCGAAGAAAACCTAGTCAAAATAAAAGACTTAGACTCCTGGAAATCTTTACTCAGTGCAGCTGAAATTAGATGACACAAACCGATCCTAGAGCTTTCAAAAAACCTGTTGGAAGGAGAAATACCCGATATTAGATATCATAGGAAATGCCGTTCGATATTCACCATGAAGAAAACACTCGGGTCGCTTCAAACGAAAGAGGCGGAGAGCGGCTCTAACCAAGAAGAAAATGTGCAAGTTCCTCGAAGATCTTTTCGACAGGCTTCAACAACGTCTCTAGTGTACAAAGCCGAATGTATATTTTGTCAAAAAGCTAACAAATTTGTAAAAGGTGTTAAAAGTCGCGAACCACTAGTCCAGTGTACAACTTTGAACGCGGACGAAGCAATACGAACAGCGGCTAGAAATAAATCTGACGATCGGATATTAAGTCTCGCGAGTCGCGATATTGTAGCTGCCGAAGCCCATTACCATCGTAGCTGCTACCGCGCCTATACGAGTGGTAAAGAAAACGAGGCTTTGGCTTCGAGCTCTGCTAAAGACTCTGACATTACACCAGAAAATCAGGCACACGCCGATCTTTTAGGATACGTTAGAAATGAGCTGTACACAAATCCGCGAGCGGTATACATGACCGAATTAAAAGATTTTTTTATTTCTAAACTACCATCTGACATTGCCGAAGAAAATAAGTTATCGATGAAGAAGCACTAAAAAATCCCGAAGACTTAAAAGAAAAAGTTCGGAAGTGGTTTTAAAAGCGGATCGAAATCTCTTTGCCCATATGATTTTAGTCGCTCAGAGTCGTAGCCTCAATTTCGGCGATGTTCTCGCCCATCCTTTAGGTCCAGTTCCATGGGCCTTAGCAACAGCAGACGGTTTTCTACGAAAAACCAACAAATCTACATTCGCGCACGGTATAGCGAAAAGTGCAAGTTTCGTCGATCAAATTCCTTTTCCAAGTGCCCTTATTATAGATGGAATGAGTCTGATTCAAAGGATTAAGGGTGACGAACAAACCTTCGAAGACATTGCCAATTACGCTTTGGCGATGGTTCTGAAGGAAGGGCGAGACAGCGCGCGAATCGATGTAGTCTTCGATGTTTACAAAAACAACTCGATTAAAACATTTGAGAGAAATATTCGAGGCTCGGAGGGTGGACCAAAATTCATAAACATTGTACCATCACACAAAGTGAAACAATGGAGACAGTTTTTAAAAGTTCCTCACAACAAGACCAGCCTGATTAAGTTTATTGTTGAAGAGTGGAAAAAATTAGATTTTAGAAAAAAAATAATGAACAAAACACTTTTCGTTACAAAAGAAGAACAATGCTTTAAAATAACTATGGAATGTTGGAATGAAGTATCGGATCTAAAATCCACTCACGAAGAGGCCGATACTCGAATATTTCTTCACGCTAACCACGCTTCAAAAGAGGGACACAAAGCTATTGTTGTGTCCGCGGAAGATACGGACATTCTAGTCTTAAGTCTATCCATGTGCAATAAAATTTCTAGTCATATATACCAAAAGGCGAACTACAAAGGACGTCGTCATCTTCGAGATATATCCAAGTTGTACAGTGCCCTAGGGTCTGACGTTTCTGACGCACTAGTCGGTCTCCACGCGTTTACTGGCTGCGATACGGTGAGTGCTTTTGCCGGAAAAGGAAAACTTAAGGCGCTAGAAATTGTCAAGAAGGAAAAGAAATTCCAAGATACCTTCTCAAGACTGGGAAAATCGTGGGAAGTGTCCGAAGATTTACTAAAACAACTTGAAGAATTCACCTGCCGAATATACGGTTTCAAAATCTGCGATATAAATGAATGTCGATATTTATTATTTTGTACAAAAAAAGGCCAACCGTCATCAGCTCAGTTGCCTCCTTGCAAGGACTGCCTTCGTCAACACTCGGTACGTGCCAACTACCAATGTGGAATATGGAGAAGATCCTTAGTTGCCAATTACATTCTTCCAGATCCAACGGAACATGGTTGGAAATTAGATGATAGCGGAAATATAGATGTTATGTGGATGACTGGCTCACCAGCTCCAACTTCAGTATTAGAATTCATGAAATGCAGTTGCAGCCGAATTTGCAAGTCTGGAAACTGCAATTGCATAGATAATGGGTTAAATTGCACCAAACTGTGCAAGTTAAACAAATGTGCTAACCAAAAACCGAACACTGAAGTTGAAGATTTCCATTTAATATCAGATGATTCTGACTTTGCTGACGAATAAAAACATTATTAAAATCCCTTTGGCAGTTTTTCTTAAAATATTTTTAAATTTTAAAAATTAATTTTAAAGCGAGACTGTGATTTTCTATTTGCAATAAATACTTTTTTACTTATTGGTTTTCGTGTGTGTGAAATTTATATATTCGCATTCCCCTGATCAAACGCTTCAAAATGAAATCTTACTCGACTATTTTAAAGTCACGGCTTCATGTTTTAACAAATATATATACAGTGCCACTACGCGGCAGGGTAAACATGCACAAATAATAAATTCAACTATCTAGCGGAATTAATAAAGTCGTTATATAGTGCTATAATTATTATTTTCTTAATTAAAGTTATGTTAGGATTATTTATTATCATAAATATTGCTTTTTGTTGCAAATTGTTATGCATGTGTAAAGATAACCCACTTAAAACCTAAATATTCGTATTCCCCGGCTCAAAAGCTTTAATTTGACTAGTTTCTCGACTATTCTAACGTCATGGGTTCTAGTTTTGGCCAATAGAAGGTCAACAGCGCCATCTAGCGACCGCCGCGTCCGAGGCCGACTTCAAGATATACATTCGAAAGCCCGTCGAATTCCTAGAACAATGAAACAAACGCCTTCAAAATCCGACGAAATCCAAAAGAGTTAGGAGCGTTTGAAAATATGAGAATTTGACCTTTTGACCTCATGACCCGGCCACATGAATTAATGGCATTAAAAGTCGCTTGATGACTCAGGCCTAAGGTGGTGCCCAGCTGATTGTTATTATTCCTCGAAAACAACGTCAAATCAGGGCAGTATCTCTTTGCTTCCCTAAAACTGACGTCTTCCTACGCGACTGAAGCGCACTCGGGTGACGTTTTCCCTCCCTCGTGTCCGTGGGATCACTAGACCATTCTTCATGAATTTCCCAATTCATTGCTTGTCCGCCGTCACTTGGAAATAGACCCGCTAGAAGATTTTTTTGATACACCTCGATTAGCTCTGCAAGAAATCAGTCCGCATCAAATCCCCGTATTTAGATGATTTAAAAAGAACAAATGAGGTATTGCGCATTCTTATTCGAGAAAAGGCTTCGTGTCGAATCGATGCTGATTTTAACGTTACACGGCGCGGGCGAAAATATCGGTTGTAAAATAAGAATTTTCAAGGATAGTCTTCCTTAGACATTCCTAGTGTATACGTATATAATTTCCCGGAGTATCAATCAACACGGCACACACAAAAGCGAAGAAGTGTGTCTTTCCCGAGAGGCTATAACCACTTCCCATTTTTCTGTACTCCGATTACGTAATTATCACTTAGTACGCGATTGATTACAGTGATTACGCAGCGTGTAAGGAGATTGTGGATCGATTACGGACGATTACACGCGTAGGGCTTACGGTCACCGAACGAGTACATCGAGCATGGTGATTACAGTGGTCAGCCCATCGGTATTTTCTCCCCCTCTAAAAGGAAGTTAGGTCGGGAAATTTATTTTTAAGCATCAAATCTCAATTTTAGGATTTGTCGGAATTAGCTACTTCCAAAATGTATTCGGGTGAAGAAAGCCAAGCCCCCTGCATTTGCTGGCGTCCTCTTGCCGGTGCAATTGCAGCCCTCTCCGAGCTGGTGGATAGTCTCTTTCGGAAATCGTCAAAACCGAGGCTATAAATGCAGCTTCATATTCTCGATTAATCTTCATTAATTTACCTTTAAATTATTAAGCCCCCCTCAGATATTTCAATAGGGGTCTAAAAACCAAAAATCGCGATAACCTTTGATGGGAGGGGTAACTTTTAATTTTTTTAAATTATACCAAATGTTTTCGAAGAAGCGTAGAAATTGAAAATTTTCAAATTAAATACCATATTTTAAACAAAAATAAGTTATTATTTGTAAAACGTACGAAACTAAATTATATTTATCAAAAGATATTGAAGAAGGTAAAAGTGTTTTTTAAAGATTTACGAGTAATTTACTTCCCCGGTTTATTCCGACAAATTAAGACATTTCATAGTTATGGCGCAATGATGGTTTAGTTCAGCCACGCGACGATCGTTTGAAAACCGTGATAGTGAAAATAGTTTAAATAATTCTCACGTCGCTCTTTCGAGCTTAAATTTTTCACGTTGAGAATTAAACGTTAAGTAATGACCACATAGTTCAAATATCAACGATTTTTAATGAAATTTAGGTTAAAGTCATATTTACAATTTACTACCGTAGTAGTTCGTTGAACTGTCTATTTACAAAGAGTCATTGCCCTTTTATACATATTTACGTGGTTTTTTTTAATAAAAATACGTCTCACGGTTTTATTTATTTTTATCTATTAATTTTATTTTAATACGTCCAAAAATATACTTTTATACTTATATTAAGCTTAAAGACTATTTATTTAATTCCCATCATGAACTATTTAAATGTTCATATCAAGATATTTCCAGTGGACACAATAGATTCGCGGGTCTTTTAAGTAGCAGTCCCGAAGGCAGCCTTAGTTCGCAGGATCGCACTTCATCGTCTCGACCAGGAAACGTTGGCTATTTTCCACATCTGTCTTGGCCGACGATCATCTTGCAGAATTAGGACGTCGCCACATTTCAAGGTGTATTCCTTGGTAGTATTTACACGACGAGTGGTTCTGAGATCTCGCGTGTACTCGGACCGCCACCTTTTCCAGAATTGATACCTCCATCGCTTCGTCATTTGTTTATGATTTGGCTCTTTCTCGGAATGTCTTTGGGAGAAGACACGTTAATCTTTGAGCAATTAGGAAATGTGCTGGTGACAAAGGTAAAGGATTATCAATGTCGCTACTGACGAACGTGATTGGCTGAGAATTGACAGTTGTCTCGGTTTCAGTCAAGATAGTGGGAATTTCCTATTCTTTCGCTCCACTATGAATTTCCAGACGATGTCTTTGGAAGTCTTTGATTTTATATGATCCCATAGTACGTTACAAGATAGACAAGTCCTTTTCAGCTCGATGAAATGTTTTCCCTTTATCCGAATAGATAGTGTTACAAAAAATCTCGTCTCGAAAGGAAGCGTTGGAACGCCAGCAAGTATTTATCCGTTGACAAGTCTGAAATTGTTCCAAGTGCAAAGCGCGGGTAACAGCACACGTAAATATAACGATATAAGATTTCTTACTATCTTGACCTTCTTTGTATGTGACGGAATCAGCAAAATTAACTCCATTGGTTACGTAGGGTGGAGCTTCTATGATTCAGTCTTTTGGAAGGGGGGTGTAATTACTTCTCTTGACTTGGTTTTAGACCTTTTACAGAATAAACATTTGCTTAAACAACGCTTCACTCGCTGATGTGTTTTCCAAATCCAGTAGCGTTCTCTCAATTGTATTAACGTTTCAGCGGTTCCGGAATGTAAAACTTCTTCGTGAGCGTGTAAAATAACTAGATCGGAAAACGTGTTATGATTTGATAATAATATAGTGTTTTTGATCGAAGTTGAGATTTGATTTCTGAAGCCGTACTCTTAATCTAATAATACCGTCTTCATAAAAAAAGATGATGAATTCGTAAATGTTCGACATTGTCTCAATCGGTTTCCTTCTTGGAGACGTTGTAGCTTTGTTCTGAATGCCTCTTTTTGTACAAGTCAAATGGAGTAGGTCTCGGCTCGTCTAAGATAATTTGCTGTAAGTGGACCAAGGACTCTAGTGGCTTCTATCTAGCCGTTGTGACAGAGTCATTAGATATGGGCAGTGATTTTCAGCAGTCTTCGAAGAGTGCTGAAATTCTTTATTTCCAAGATCAGGTCAACGTCCTCGGTTTCAAGCACCGTTGAATGGAGAACTACCTCTTCAAGATCGCCCTCTGGTTTTTGTTCCTTTGTTATGGTCTTGGGCCATTCTTCCAAGCGACTCGACAACCATTCTGGGCCAAGCTGCCGCGGAAAGCTACATTTCCATCGAAAGTGTTCTATTTAAGTGATCACCAGGGTTCGTAGAGCCACTACAATGTCTCCAACCTGATGGATCTTAGAGTAATTGTATTTCTTTCACTCGGTTAACCACAAATGGTTTCCATTTTTTAGCACAGCCAGTAATGCAACTGAGGACAAAAGACAAATCAGTCCAATAATAAATCTGTGACTCACTAAACTGGAAATTCTTTATTCATATAGTTGGTCAAGCGTACAGCAACGAAAGCACTCATCAACTCTAATCGTGGAAGTGTTATTTTCTTTATTGAAGTATTCTACGTGTAGAAATTAACAATAACAAGGTGTTTCATAGTGACCACGTCAATTGAAAGAAAGTTACTTATTGAATTTCGTTTTTTTTTCAAATGCCATGAGTACAAATTTAAGCGAATTACAAAAAATAAATAAAAAAATTATATCCTGGGGCACACGCCAATCATTCTAGAACCCAATCGAAGATTCGAGGTGAGTTACGAATTCACGACCGAAAACTATGGTTGCGCTCCCTAACGGCGTAAGGCGGAACTACTCCTCGGAGGTCAAATTTTATGCACTGTGGAAGCTAGCAAGTTAGAAACTTAAGCAGACGCTTGACGTAATTAGACCCCTTATACGGTTCGGCACCATTCCGCCATCTAGAACCGTTTCGGTAGTGAATAGTTTCGCAGCGATCAATAATGTGTTGTCGTAGGTCGTCAATGTTGCGGACTTCAGTCTTGTGTACCAATTTTTACCTCTCCGAGGGTACTATGTTCCTTAGGTGGGATTTTACAATCACCATGTCTGTGGGTGTCTGTGTATTCTGCCTGACAGCGGAAATGCATTAGCAGTATCGGGGCGAAGTGTCATCACCGTGTTCGCAGCTTTTGAAATTATGGAAAACGTGTTTTCCAAAATCCTTTATTTCATTGGGTATAGTATGTGTGTACGTGCGATTTGTGAGATTGTATTGAGTGGTGACATATGTTGGAATGTTTGTATGTGTTGTTTCAGCTTATTATGACGTATTTTGGTGTGTTAATGCATCGTGTTTCTGACAAGCCTCAATATGTCAAAAAACCTACCTGATTAAATAAAAAAAATAAATAATCAGCTAGGCTAATACCCAAGGCACCACCTTAGGCCTAAAAGGGAACACCATGGGGAACGCTTGTTGCTGCCGTGATGGTGAAAAATGTCCAATATTGTAAAAAGCACTATCAGAAGTAAATGAACCGAAGTTATCGAAATAGCGCTCAGAGTCGGAGGGCGTTTTCCTTGTGAAATGATGCCTAGGAGGGTGGTGGAAAGCCCTTCATGCCACGCGAGACCACAGCTCCCTGCACTAACTATTACCTTTAACCTCAACAAGTTGAAAGAGCTCGGGGAAATCCCTTTTATACCAGTGGGGAGAGAGCCTTGCAAACTCAACGCGGAAAAAGTTGTTCCGAGTGTTTCACGCAAGTGCCCCGAGCGGAGATCGAACCCGGCTCCTCTGGCTGCGAGGCGCAAGTGCTAACCACTCCGCCACCCAGGAGCTTACTCTTGGAGTACGAGGGGGGTTGGAATCAAAGCCAAAGATCGGATCAACATCGTCCTTCTCCATAAGTTGAAATAAATACATTCTTGTTTACAGAATTCAAGTGGAAACAATTTAGGTAGAATAACTCAGAAATCAACTTTAATGTGTGCAAAGCAATAATTTTGCGGAAAATTCAATTTGAAATTAGAATAATATGTTTTTTCTGACAACCAGAGCGAGATATTTTACTTTCAAGCGCAATATGGAAAATTTGGGCAGCCGTCGGTGTTATGTACAATATCAACATCTTTCTTGATTCTGTTCAGATTCGGGGCCATTCTTGAAAATATTCTGTTCCTCGCTTTCAGTGAATCCTTTCGAGGTCTATCTAGAAATACGTCATATGGCAGAAAAATACTTAATTAATAATACATTAATCATTGCAGTACATGATCTATCTTGTGCCAGGGAAGTTTCCAGGTTTTAATACTGGCTGTTTCAGAGTTGTCTAACACAAGATAACAGGCTTGTTCTTTGGGTAACAAGGAGTGAAAAAGATCCTAAGGAACGTTTCCTAAATTGAACAGTATCCGAGTAATTGGCCGTCAAAATTTGGCCTCCAAAACGTCGAAAAACGCGCAAATGTGCAGTTTCTATTATTCCTTGGATCCAATGGTTTCCTTTCACTAGTATCAAAAGTGCGTTATTAAACTAAAAGAAGGAAGCTACGTGTAAAAATACGTTTTAACAATAACAAGGTGTTTCTAAGTGACTACGCCTATTAAAAAAAGGTAATTATTGAATTTCGTTTTTTTTATTCTTCTAAGCCATAAGTAAGTACAAATTTAACCCCTTGTGAGGCGTTTTGGAACGTATCTAGCTCATCTCCGTGTTTTTCCCAGAATGCTAGTACACTGAATGTAGTTGGCTTATGTATTAATGGTCTCATTAAATAGTCACCTACAAAAAATGTTTTTAATCTACAGATTTAGTCTACAACGCATGTTTGAATAGTGTTTTGGACGGGTACTAGGCTCGAATTTGCAATAAATTGTGGGGCCTCAATAATTAAATTCACATTTCATATCTTAAAGCTGCTTTGCTAAGGCGTACTTCACGAATGCAGATAATGCCGATATACATCTTATGTATCGACTCGCTTAGGGAAATATGGTGGAAGCGTGGTGCTTGTATCAGGAGCATTTTCCTCAAAGACAGCTTCCAAATCGACAAGCGTTCACGGCAGTTGACAGACGCTGAAAAGAAATTTACTAGAAAAATTCGAGGACACCAGTACCACCCATTCGAACGAGTTGAATTTTGTCAGTGGTTTCCGGAGCAGACTAACTACGTCAATTGGTTAAGTACGCTCCTAGGGTACGTTCAGTAGCAGTCAACGGAAAAAAACCCGATGGATTTATATTTTCCACCGATGAGCTTTTTCGTCATAATGACGTCGTAAGTTGCTGAACGCTTTTATTCAGTCATCGGTGTTTTTTAAAATGGCGTAGCTTTTATAGTAGTTTTACGTCAGTAATGACGTCAGTCATCGGAAAAACGACTCTTCTAGCCGATGACTTCGGTGAGTAAACGATGACTATCATGACGTCAAAACCGGAAACGCGAAAAAGCGTACAGTAGGAAACTGATGTCACCGATTAATAATCGGTGAGTCCGATGAGCTCTGCTGAAGAGGCTAATTTTTCCCGTGATGGAATGTTCAATTTACATAATCGTAGAACTGTTGGTCAGCCCGATCTCCTGATTTGAACCCCTGTGATTTCTATCTTTGGGGCCATATCAAGGACTTGGTATACAAGACTGAAGTTCGAGACGATGAAGACGTCAACGCATAATTGACGCGTGCGACACAATCCGAACCACTCCAGAAATCTTTCGTCGTGTTCGAGAATCTTTAAGAAGACGCGTCCAAGCTTGCCTACAATGGGGCCCATATCGAACAACTTTTGTAAATACAATGATCAGTGTAATGTTGGTAGGCAACATTACATGTAACATCTGAGAAACCATGAAACCAAAAAAAAATTATTGTGTCACTTGGTAATTTAAATCACCTTGTCATTATTTTATATCTTAACGATAGCATACTTCTAGATGCGAACGTTTAATAAGCTTTTGCTAGTAGACACTTTTATTCACTTATCTCATAACAAGTTTTCGCTCCTTGTTACTCAAAGAACATGAATTTCTACCCATACCCATCTTTTAGTTCTGTTGACATCTTGAACAATTGGTACACAAGACTGAAGTCGTCAACATTGACGACCTACGACAACGCATTATTGATCGCTGCGAAACTATTCGCGACCGAAACGGTTCTAAATGCCGCAACGTTGCCGAACCGTATAAGGGGTCTAAATACGTCAAGCATCTGCTTAAGTTTCTAACTTGCTAGCTTCCACAGTGCATTAAATTTGACCTTCAACAAGTAGTTCCGCCTTCCGCCGTTAGGGAGCGCAACCATTCATTTTAGTCGCGAATTCGAAACACGCCTCGCATCTTCGATTGGGTTCTAGAATGATTGGCGTGTGCCCTAGGAGATAATTTTTAAATTTTTTTGAAATTAAGTTAAATTTTTACTTATGGAATTTGAAGAAAAAAACCGAAATTCAATAAGCGACTTTCTTTGAATTGACGTGGTCACTATGAAACACCTTGTTATTGTTAAATTCTTTACGTAGAATACTACTTTCAATTATTAACGAACTTTTGATTCTAGTGATTGTTTCCTTATCTTTTTCGATAAAAAACCAATTGCTTAGTAAAGGAAACAATTGGGTCCAAGGAATAATAGCAACTGCACATTAGCGCGTTTTTCGACGTTTTGGAGGCCGATTTTGGACGACCAATTACTCGGATACGTTTCTTAGGACCTTTTTCACTCCTTGTTACCCAAAGAACACGCCTGTAAATTTGTGCCAGACTACTCTGAAACACCCTTTAAAATATATTATTTATATAAAATATTATACACTGTACATGTATATAAATATTAACTAATATAATCAAAAGTAAATAGGGGGAGAAAGTCTATCACTGGCTTCAGATTTTACCTTCCACGATGCTGGACCACCCTTTTTGAAGAGCTAGTGATCACGTGATATTTCTAACCACTAAGGATAGCACATTACGCGCGAACATGGAAGAATAAGTAAAGGAAGAGAAATGGGAGCGCGCTTCTCACCCCATCCTAAAGGTTCACACCCACAGACGGGAGCGTTAGGGGGGAAAGAAAACGGGGTTCTCGGGGTAAAATATTTGGGACGTTGCTTTGAGGTACATCATTTGGCGCCCTCTTTACATAGCGAGAAAAATTATTACTGGATTTCGAATTGAAATATTAATCCGTTCGGGAAATCATAACAATTGTGTTTAACTTCTGTTTTAGCTTTTTTATATTTGAGTGAGCTATTATGGATTATAATGATCATAACTATCACAAAATTAGAAACATAACATTTTTATATACTTAATTCTTAAGGAACCGTTGGCGTTTCGATTTTCAAATTCCAGATGCTTTCGAAAACTTATTTTTAAAACGTATAGAGGGCGCGATGGCAGTAGGCTTGTGACGTGATATTATTTACCCCAATGCGGCCCCCATAGTTTTCTACCCACCCCATTCCCCCGTTTGTGGGAGTTGGCCTGGATACTTGTTTCTAGCTTGCCGCGTGAATTGTCTTCCTTTACTTATTCTTCCATGGCGCGAAGTAGTGAATTTGTGGTATTCCGGTCCGCGCTCAAGATGAAAATTTTGAATTTTATTCCCTGGCAACCATGTCACCGCCTCGCGATTTCAAATAGTCTCTCTGTCAAATGCTGACCATTATTTCCTTCGATAACGGTTGATTTTAATTAATAATTACTATATCAATTGTAAAATAAACAAAAAAAGCTCGTAGCTATAGCTATTATTTCAGTTAAACTTGCAAATTGTTAGGCCTTAACATCGTAGATTTACAAATTAGTCCCGATCTCTGCTCTTAGATGGCGCCACGCTCTCCACGACTTAAGCGAGCGTTATTCTAGTTACGGTTGATTACTTTTCAAAAGTCGTGTTATTATTTTTAAAATGTCGCATTTTAGTTTCTATCATATATCTACTTTATTTAGGAACTAAATTAACCAAATTATCGAAAGCAAAAGTTTAATATTCACGTATTTTATAGAGAACTATTTTTCATCGTGGCGGAGTACAACCGATACCTTTGTGTCCCTGTAAAGAGGCGAGGGGGAAGTCATTTCCGAAGCCCAAAAATTTTACCCCTCAAATAAGACGTCGTGCGGTTGGACCCAAGTGCCAGACTTTCTCCCCCTATTTACTTTTGATATAATGTATTAAAAAGAATATTTTTATTAAAATTAGGGAGAATGTTGAGATGATTTATAACGTTTCTCCCAATCCCCCCCGCGTCATGTTCGAAGAGTAAGCGTATAATATATATTAATTAATTAATATGTTTAATTAATCCATTCCTTCTGAGCCCTTAGTTGTCAGGAGCATGTGCTTAGTTTGCTTGAGCGTTAATCGGGTTTAAAACACGTTTTAAGTCCTTCTGTATATTTACATATAGAAGGACACATTTTTAGAGAAAGTAGTATTTTAGGTTGGGCTAGTAATAGATTTCAAAGCCCCCCCCCCCACAAATACGTAGTCCTACGTTATATAAGAATAATAGGAGATATCATGATTTTAATTAATGAGAAATCATAGACGCATCTAAGTTCAATAAGTATACCCAGAAGTTTATAATAACCTCCAGCTTCAGGAAAAGTATCTGTTGAAAAGATAAAACGACGATGTGGAATTCTGACCCAAAATACATCTACTCTGCGTAGACTATCGGGCGTATTTTTTTACAACATTTCCGATTATTCTTTAACGTTATCTAAAGATAACACTACTGAAATCTTGTATATAACCGCGTGTTGTTATCGTTGCTTTTATTAACCGCAGTATCTGCAGTTGTTCACTAGCATTTAACTCTAATATGTAATTATTGTAAATATGTTAATTTAATCATAAACCAGTTTTCGTTCGTCATTGAAGCTTTGATGACTACTTCGTTGAATACGAACTTCAACAGGTCATGGGCCCCGCACGCTTCCACTGCGCCATTGATTGATGAACTTCCATACGATTTCATCCCCCCCCCCTATTATTTCCAGAAGTATGGGCCCACCTAAGAATCAGTTTCTAGAACCGCGCCTGTCTGGAGTTCAATAAAACAATTTATGAATAGGCTTTAATCGAGAGCCCATTTCATAGCAGACCTTTGTTTATTATCCAGCCGTTTACCTTTTAGTCCAGTCATTATAGGAAATTCCTCGGAAAAAAATAAGGAAGATTTGAAAATTGCAGGGTATTTAGGTTTGACCTTCTTGATGAACGTACGGTGGTGTGCCCTAGTGTCCGAAGTGAGCGTTTGCCGCCTTCTAGGAAAATGGCTCCAAAATCACTCTTTTCCCTGCATTTATAGTTATATCTCCTACACCGTACACCCCACGAGAGTGTACTATTTTTTTTCA
Source organism: Leiobunum rupestre (assembly GCF_980474605.1). Taxonomy (NCBI): domain Eukaryota; kingdom Metazoa; phylum Arthropoda; class Arachnida; order Opiliones; family Sclerosomatidae; genus Leiobunum; species Leiobunum rupestre. Next base: position 635,465 of record NC_143394.1, read on the forward strand.
GATAAAGGACTGAATTAGGCATTAAATGATGTATCCATATGTCTAAGTACGACTAAGCGATTGACCGCTACGATTTTTTAAAGATTGACCACTTCTTTGAAAAAAATTGATTTTTGTGTCTTTCGGAATTTTCAAACGTTTTTATTTTTATAAAAGTCTAAAAAAATAGGATCTACAGAGTTTTACTTGTGTACCATTATAAAATCTCCGTTTAGCTATAGTTATTAGCATGAGTACATAAGCAATAAGTATGCCACGTTACAGATTTGTATAGGAAGCCTGGTTTTTGATTATTGAGGTAGAAATTTGTGAAAGTATTTGTCGGCGAATTAAAGGAGTAAAGTTAGTATTGTTTAAATATATTTATTATTATTATAATTACCCGTTTAGTATTATCCGCATGAGTGGATAAGCAATAACTATAAGCGGGAGTGTCTGACAGGTAGGTCTCTCACTACGTGTCGTAATATAAAGGTATGAGCCCTTTTCGATTTTCGGAAACTTCTTTATTTTATTAAAAACTAACCGTTTCATATTTTTTGATTTAGTTTTCGTTACAACATTTATTTTATTTACGCGCTATGTGGTTATATAACTGGTTAAAGCTTGACCGTTCCCCTTTAATACAAAAAATAAAGCAGTATTAGGTTTTTTAATGAAACATGTATGATAACAATTTGAGTTTTAAGTATCGGTGATGTCTTCTTCTTCTGAATTGTTCTCTAGCCTAACTTCAGTTTCGGCTGATTCTAGACCTTCGTTGTCCGAGTCTACAGTTTTCGAATTATTACAACCATTACCACGGCACTGTCCACATAGTACTGAACATAACAGTCCGGCCTTAAGACAGCCGCATGCTCTTTCGCAGCCACGTTTGCACTTGCATGATATTAGGTTTAATAATATTTCTGGTGCAGGTGCTTGTCGTGTAAGTACTGGATAAAGTTCTCCATTAACGGAGTCCCATCACCAATCGGTAGCTTTCAACTCATACCCGAGCCAGTGTTGAACATGGTGGTACCCGCCGAGGGGCTAGCCACTCTTAGAAAGTCTGTACACTGAATACGCCGGATTACGCTTAGATTAACACTGCCAAAGGCAGGGACTTCAAAGATTACGCGTAATCCCAGTAGTACAGTCAAAGGTACGGATCTGTACACCGATTACGCCGAGTGATCAGCCCCTCGGTACGCGCGTAATGAATGTTCAGCAGCTGCGGAGCTAGTTGGTGGCAGAGATGCTATAGTTGCGGGCTATTTTGAATGGAACATTTCGCAACAGCACTCATGTAAGAGTGAAAACGGTGTTCGTTCAAAGAAGTTGTAGTTTTAGGAGCACCACACAAAGCGAGTAAAAATGTTTCTCCAGCTGCAACAATTTCGTCTTTACTTGAAGTTGTGTTGTTAACAGCGTCAATTAACTGGTGCGACTATGTACTTTTTCATCATAAGGTTAAAACCATTTTCTTCCCTTGACAGTAAAAAGCGGAGGTCGTGTCACAGCCCGTGATTGCGTGTACACGGTGTACTAAAACTAGTTCGTTGCAGTGAGTCAATCTTTACAAAATCGTAGCGGTCAAGCGCTTAGTCGTTCTTATACATATGGATACACCATTTTATGCCTAATTCAATCGTTTATCTGAACTAAAATGGTACACTCTTGTGGGGTGTACGGTTTAGGAGATAAATGCAGGAAAAAGAGTGATTTGGGCGGCCATTTTACAAGATGGCGGCGAACGCTCACTTCAGACACTAGGGCACACCACCGTACGTTCATCAGGAAGGTCAAATATACATACCCAGCAATTTTCAAATATTTCCTATTTTTCCCGAACTTTGCCAAAATAGTTGCTATATTGACTGGACTATTTCTTGTCGCAATAGCAATGCTTCAACCGAGCAATTTTTTTCTCTAATTAACCGCATAACTAAACAATTTGTTAAAAACGTTTTAAAACATTTCGTATTTTGTTCAAAAGGTTGGTTTAAAACATGTGTAAAACACTCGTTTTAAACATTTTGTTTAAAACTTGGCAATCCGGGATTTAATACATTTATAAAATTAATTTTGAAATTTACTATGAAAAGGACATTTTTTCGAAAGCATTAAGATAGCGGTTAGTAAAACTAATTTTCCATATTTTTGATAATTGCTCACCTTTTAAAATGTGTTCCTGAGAACTGTTTATAATTCCAAAAATTAAAAGAAGAAATATAATCAAGAATAATTTGAATTCCATTTTCAAAGAAACTGTTCCAAAATAAACAACAATAAACAACAATACATTTCAAATTATCCTGATTTCGGGCGGAGCAAATCGAGACAGATTTTCCGCACACCTTTCACAACCCATATTATTTCTGTTCAAATACGCCTAAGCTGCAGTCAAACCGACACTTATACCCATCCTATATTAGTTTAAAATTAGTAATTTATTAATTAATTAAATAATTAATTATTAGTCATTCTATTCATACATTTCTTATTTCCACTTTTTAATTAAGTAGGTCGTCTTTGAAAGTGTACCTGTGAAGTAACCTGTTGAGGTTAACGGTAATAGTTAGTGTAGGGAGCTGTTGACTCGCGTGGCATGCACCACCCTCCTACGCATTGTAACCCGGCCACCTGAATTAAAGGCTTCAAAAGTCGCTTGATGACTTAGGCCTAAGGTGGTGCCTTGGGTGTTAGCCTAGCTGATTATTATTATTTATATTATTATTATTTTCAATACTATTAATTAGTATATTAAATAAAACTTAATTTTAATTTTTGCTCTAACTGACAAAGAAATCTGAAATCTACTCTTAAACTCTGAATATTTTGAACAATCTGAAAAGTTTAAATGAAATTACCGCTTCTTTTCGATGTCGCTTCTGACGATGATTTTCGAAGCTTAACTCTCTGCAACGTATAGAAATGTTACGGTTGAGGTGGATATGTTTTATGTGTGTTTGAAATGTTCATTGTTTTAAGACACCTGCGATTTCGAATACCGTTACGCCTATACAATTGACATTTGATAAGATAGACGTACAAAAGATATATTTAAAAAACTAGGTCTACATAAAATGTAATTCTGATCTCATTCTTCAGCTTGTATTGTAATTTCGTCTAACAAAACTGTATCCATTGTTTTTCATTATTGACTACCCCTATAACAATTTAGAAACTACGTCGAATTCAGACCCGATGTTTTACTTTATTTTAAATAAATAAATCCATTTTTGTACCACCTGAAGATAGCAACTAGTTCGAGTCTGAGTAAACAAATATCGAATTAAGAAATGACTCGTTTTATCTAACCAAATTTTTCAACTTTTTCTTATACGAGATATCAAATAAGAAAGTTGACGTTACATTTACTTTACTTGAAGTAATCATTCTTAAAAATGTCGCTCTAGTTTAAAATTTTAACAATTGCCCAAGGACTCCATAAACGTGTTTCGTCGTATACTTGAATTGTATTACATATAGCGTTCGGGATTCGCGTCCAGCTGGCATCGGCTTCTGAAAAAATTAAAATAAAAACTAAAATTAAAAAAAATCCTCAGTTAATAAGAATGTTACCAACAACTTTATAGCAGAGAGTGTATAGTATATAGAGGCTTCAATTCCTATTCGCGTAATGGTAAAATTTGGCAATTGAGGATAAGTTCAGGATCCCTATAGGCGATATCACAAGTGATAACTTTTCATAGTATTGAACGTCTGTAAATTGTTTCCCATCATTTTAGGATGTTGAATTATTTTTAAATAAAATAATTAAATAGCAGATTACTAGTTTTTAAAATTTCAATATTGAAAATATTTTTTTTTCATTAATTCAAGAAATTTATGGAGAACGGCCTAAAGATCAGAGGTAGAGAAGGTAAAATTTATTTTCATTTTGGATTATAATAAATTATGCGATATAAATATCAGATGTATAAATATTTGAAAAAAAGTTTCAAACCAATTGTTTTTTCTTGAATATTCATTTAGTGTGGTATTTTTTAACAATTTTCTGTCTAATCTTTTCTGTGATTTTAGATATTCATGGTCCCGGTTTTTTTAGGGCACTTCGTATGCAAAACACAATGAAAAAATGTTTCATGTTTTCAAAAACCATTGCACATTCTGAATCTTCGGAAACCTGAAACCAATCCTTATCAATTCACCGTGTGAAGAATCATTGCAACCCCCTTAACATTTGTCATGTGAGAGAGCAATTTAAAACTTGTGTCAAAAACTTCATTTGTTTTTGCTATAAATTTCAAGAAAGAGTCAGGTGGTACAATGATATTACCAAAATAGTCTTTTGCTGTTTTTTTTAGCTTTATAGTAATTAAAACGTTTGTAGGGTCAATAATTGGGTTATCATTTTTGATTGGACGAAGCAAAGAGAAAGAACATTGATGATTTACAAAGCACTTGTGGATTAGATATCCTGATATATAACTTAGGACATTTTGTTTAAGCAGGTTTGAGCTTTCAAGGGAGTTGCAAATTTCAAAGTCTTCATCAGAGCATCGACCTTCGCCTCGAAAGACCTCGCAACTTTCCAAATTAGACAAATCTTCATCTTGCCCAGGGGCTGGTGTTTTTAAGGAATCAAAATTCAAAAGGAATTTATCCAATGGGAATCAGGTGGTTTCAAAAGGTTGTTTACAGATGCAGCTCTGTATACAGGCCGAAATTGGTGAGGATTTGGGTGGTCCCTGTCTCCTCCTTTTTGTCGAATAGAACTAAAGTAATTTAAAAAAAAATCTTGGCTTATTCTTCCTGTTAATAAAAAGTTAAATACGAGCTTTTCTTTCAGGTCTTTCCACGAGCCGAGCAGGGACTGAATAGAAAGTTTCCAGCTTTGGATACAAGGCAGGGTTTTATATCTACAGTTTTGAGGCTTCCATGAATTAAACCATACCATTTTTTTTCAGTCAAAATTTGTACATGTATCGATGTATCTGTCATTGCTCTCTTACACAGTGTTTCATTGTTCGGGGTCCTGCTGTTAAACAAATCGAAAAGATCATTCATGTGCCAGAGGGACTCGACTGTGAAGGTGCTTTTTGCGGTACGTTCTCCTAGCCCCAATGAACACGCTATTTGAATACAATACGTTTCGGTTGAACGTTTGAGCTGCTAAACTAACTTTCTTGTTGGAAAATGTTGGCAACATAATACGTTTGCGTTTTAAGTCTGTAAAGTCTGTCCTGGACAAGCATCTTTCGTAAGAAAGCAGTGTTGGAAAAAACCCGTTTTTTCCCCTAAAAACCCTAAAAACCGGTTTATTTGGTTTAATCCAGGTTTTTGGGGTTTAAACCAAGTTTTTATTAAAAACTGCTTTATTTTACTCTTAATCTATTTTTTTTTTGCTTTTGTTTTACCGTGCATTCATATTACAAATCCATTAAAAATTAATAAGAGTATTATTAAAAGTCTCACGTGACCAGAACAAAGTTTTAGTTTTAGTTTCGTTTCTTACAAGTCTCACCAGAACGAAGTTTTAGTTATAGTTTCATTTTTGATTTTGTATAAATGCAGGGTGACCAGGAAAATGACTGAATGTTATTGAAAAAATAGGTAATTTTCAAGTGAATTAAAGTAAAATATAGGAAAAACCATAAGCAAAAATAAGGATTATTATCGAAAAACAGGTAGATAAAATTAAGTAAAATATAGGATGAAGAAGGGTACACGACTATATACTACTTGAGAAAGCCTAAGGGGTGAATAGGAAGGTATTGAAAATATGGGAAATGTGGTCACCTTGTACATTTTTTAGAAATAAAATCAATTATTTTGGTAAGAAAATACAAACATTTTGAAATAATTTTTAGTTAATTAAAAAAAACAAATTATTATAAAAAGATTGGTTTTTAAAAAAAAATCAATTGGTTTATACCATGATTTAAACCAAGGTTTAACCAGTGTTGTTTAAACCAGCCAACCTTGTAAGAAAGTAACTAATCGGTTGCTTTCATTTGAGATTAATGCCTGATTTTCATACTGCTTTGATCTTCCATATGATCCATAATCAACAAACCCTTCAATGATTATATTTGTTTGATCATAGGTGAGTTTCTCCATAAGGCTCATTTCATCAAATGAAACTATAACTACCTTTTAACTTTTTCCTTATTTGGAAATTTCATTTTCAGTGCTTCGAGAGTTTTATGGTTAAAACCATGCAGGAGCAACTTTGATACGAGCCAGCCATTTTCCCCATCATGTTCTTTTCGTTGGAAGGCTGGCCACATTCTATATGCTCGAGGGCTGTGATAGAATAAGGAAAGAGCCCATTTCTTTAGCATTGTAGAATACCTTCTCCACGTTTTTCTTCCTTGCCTCAAATTCAATTCAGAATTGAAAAGTTCTTTAGCGAAACCACTTAAAAACCTTTTAGCATTTAAGATATCGCAAATCATTCTTTTAGGCTTCTCAATTGCTTTTTGCATTGTAACCCGGCCACCTGAATTAAAGGCTTTAAAAGTCGCTCGATGACTTAGGCCTAGGGTGGTGCCTTGGGTATTAGCCTAGCTGATTATGATTACTATTATTATTATTATTATTATTATTATTATTTTCATTCTATGAATTTTAGCATTTCTCTTATTGCGTGTTTTAAATAACCTTGATTATTTTTTAATTTTCAATCCTGTAACTTTTATACCCTTATTTGGCTATCCTTTTGTAAAATGCCTACTTCAATTTCCGCTCGTACATTTGGTAGTTCTAATACATGGATAACAATTGGGAAGCGTTTAGTAAAATGAATTGCTTTAAAGAAAATATTTTTATCTAACCTGAGGGGCTAACCACTTCCTTAAATTCTGTACACCGATTACAGCGAGTACAGCCTTTGGTAGTGCTAAATCTGTAATCGATTACGTAATCAGTCAAAGCTACGGGCTTGTACACCGATTACCGATAGTGGTCAGCCCCTCGATCTAACCACTTGATTTGATCTATAGTTTTTGTTCGGATTGCAATAACTGTGTTCAGTTCTGATATGTTTAGCTTACAATAACCACACGGGGTTTGAATCCAAAGTTCTTTTCCCATTGGGATTAACTATATTTTATCTATAAAAATCTAAGAGCTATTCACATTTGTGTTACCATTTTCTGTAAAGGCTAATGGAATACTGTTTAACAAATTAGGTAAAGTATAGTTGTGATGATTTAGTGCTTTTTATGCGCTTTCCTTTGAAATATCTTCCAAAAAGTCTGTAACCGACACAGTTTCTTCTGGAGCTTGTTTAGCCGTTTCTATTTTATGTATTTATATATTGCCAGTAAATATTAAGAAGCAATTTTAAGTGCTCCATTAAGTGTATTCTTTACTTTCAATAACGTAAAAAATTGTTGGCACAGCTGATGTTGTTAGTCTATTTTTAGTTTTAAGATTCATAAAACTTTCATCGGTGAAATTAATAGAGCAAATTCTTTGATTAACATGTAGGTATTCGGTTGATTTATTTTTAAGTTCGTCGTTTTTAAATTTTCCAGCCAGCAAATGGAAAAAAAACTTTAAAAAAAATTGATATAAAAAAGGTCTGTATAGTAAAATCGAGTATTCACCGATCCGTATCCTTTGGAAACTTGAAAAAGATAAACGCGAGTTTTGGTTTTTTATTTGCGAAACAATTCTTGCTGAACTAAACGATTCAGGCATATTTAAGAAAAATACAAATGTCTAATGCAAAAAGTTAGTTTTTGAGTCGTCCTCCACCTAATGTTAAAACGCGCGCCCTCTCTTATACTATGGCCATTTTCCCGAAGGAAAAAAATACTATACACTCTCTATTTATAGTATACTTAATCAAGCTATCAATAAAAGAGTTTCAGTAGGACCATCCTGGAGGGAAAAAAAACGGTGCACGTAGACCAATCTGGTCATTCCATTACAAATCGCCCAAAATATTATACGACTTGAAAATTTCAAAATCGTACCTAAAACAGATTTTGAGATATTCACCCTGGTTCATTTTTTAGTGGACACCCTCTATAATAAATTGAAACATAAATTTATTTTTAAGGGTTTTTCATGTGCTTAACGTTTTATCGATATAAAATGTCTAATATTAGTAAACATGCAAAACATTGATAGTGTTACATTGTTAATCAGTTTAAACTAGTCTAGAGGTTTAGTTTTACTTTTAGATTCGAAAAAATTATTCAACAATGCCGCTTTATTTAAATATGCAAACAATATATTAGACCAAGAACCCATAGACGTACTAAGAACACGTAATCATAGCTTTAGCCCGTCGTGGAGCCTCCTAATCTATATTTTCAATATAAGCCCCGCCTTTTTATAGTTTCCGCCTGTAGTAAAAGTAACCAAAAAAATAAGCGGTCTAAGAACTACTTAAACTAACTAAAAACCTACTTAAAAACCACTTAAAACCAACTCTAATTTCGCTTAATGGAGGACACTTAAAGCCAACTTAAAGCCAACTTAAAGCCAACTTGAAACCAACTTAAAAATAATATGTAATTTTCTGTATATGTAAGGGTTCGCGCCTTTTTCTTAGAAGTAACAATATAGTGGAAGAAGACTCATTAGCTCCGCCTAGCAGGCGATCCAGCAAAATTTCCTTTCCTCTGTTCTTGGTACATCTATGGGTTCTTGATTAGACTAATCATGGAATGAAAACTTTTTTTATTTGTTTCGGAAAAATACGGAAAATTTTCCTACTTACAACACTACTCCATATGAAAAATTTAGATCCCAATAAATAACCCATATTATTTTTTTTAGTATTTATATATGTTGGATAAATCTAATAGCGTTTTCCATTTAACTGCTCTCGAGCGCTCTAGATCGCTTTGATAAAAAAATTATGGTCCATTTGCGTGCTTGGATCTGCTCCGATAATGTTTCTTGTGCTCCATTTCCCGCTCTCGGGTGCTCCGAGATCGCCCAGAACCGATCTGCCGATTTCGACCGATCAACGGATCAAGATTGGAGCTAATTTTTGTGTTCTTTTTAGATTTCCTAAATGGAATAACAGTTTTAATCAATATTACTACACCAATCGGGTGACACCAATGTACAAATCATTCTACTAGTTTTACAGTTCTTCCTCAGCCTACGTAAAGGACACCTCTATAATTGTGATGTTCGGTTTGGAGGTTTACTAGGTACACGCGTTGCAAAAAATGGCGGCCATTTTCCAAATGGCCGCTTGTAAGAACCTTGAGACAATCCTATCAGCATTGAGTTATGTGCATCGACTTTCTCGCGTACCCTAAAGACCCTTTTGACATCACAAAAGAAAACCTGAGGCTATTGTCGAAAAAATGGTTCCGCGTGCTCGGTAAAAAGCGATTTGTACTAATAGGTGGTTTATTTTCGCCTGTTCTCGGACTAAAAGTGTACTCTTTTTCCTCTAAAACTTTTTATTCGATTGTTCCTGGGATGATAATTACTCTGCCCCATAAACTATTCGCTTGTTCCGGAGTATTAGGGCTACTCTTTTTACTCCTTCTGGAAAGGAGGTAAGGGAGTAAATCGGATTTTGTCGTCTGCTGGCCAGAATTTATCTGAAAAGGCCACAGGCAGACATTTTGGAAAATCTTTTTTATTCCGACTTGAACTATTTGCCACCACAGAATCGGAGTAAAATGACGTCATACTCTTCTTACTCCGAAATCCTGGAACAAGCGAAAGAAACCACCTAATGTTGCCCTTCTCAAGGTTCATATTTATTTATGTCTCATACTTTAATTAGATTAAGTTCTCAAAACCTGAAGATAGAACCTCAGAGCCTTTTGTTTCCGATATTAAAGCTGTATAAAGCAAATAAATAATAATATTTATGTTAAAACGATTAAATATTCTCTAGATAAACTTTGGCGGGTTATTTTTTTACAAAGTGGCACTTATAAATTCACGCAAATAAGTGGTCTACGTGGCTAGAGCTATTAAATTATTAAATGTTAAATCTATAGCAATTATACAGCACTTTAACGTAATTGGATAGAAAGATATGATATGATCCAAAAAGTATGAGTTTTTAGCATTTTGCTTAGGGTATCAAATTCAAATATTTACATCTCCACGATAATTTCTTATATTAATACTGCTTGCGTCGGGGGAGGGGGTAGCTTCAACAATGAATTACACACACCCTAATTATGTTATTTCAATGTTCTATGGCTTCAAATTACTGTTAAATCAAGCACTTTACGAATTAAAAAATTATTTTTAAATCATTTTATAAAAGAAATTTTAATCATAATTAATTATTTTTTTGGAAAATTTTATTAACACACGATTGTTAAGAATGAGTGTGGTATTGCAGTCTATATGCTGATATAGTTGGAGGATAAAAGAAAAATACTTCGTTAAATTTGCATATATAAAAAAAAATTTTACTAGGTTAAAATAATTTTTTTTATATATGCAAATTTAACGAAGTATTTTTCTTTTATCCTCCAACTAAAACAAGCTTATTTTAATTTTCAATGCATTATGGGTAATATATGTAATGTTTTATACGAAAGCCCAATTCTTATCTGTCCTGTGGCGCAGAGATAATCCAAATCGGTTAAGCAGAAATTACTGATATCCAAAAAAGTAATCTGACGCCCACCTTCGCCCACTGAACCGCCAAAGAAATGCGGAAAATGAGCATTTCTGCTTAAAATCACTGGTATTACATAAGCTGAAGCGAACGAAATGATGCCTGGCCCACGTCCTACATACATGAACTTCTTACCAACAAGTTTTCTAGCCCAGGTTTCAGCTTAGCACCTATCTTATGTCCCCCCCCATCCACAATGTCAATATGAAACATGAATTGTGGCGTACTATTGCATACCCGGTAAATTCCCCTGAAGAAATAAATTTTGTTATGAAAATGTTGTTTTTTTCCAATAGGCAGCAGAAATTCGGATATCTCCCGTCGCGTCGAATATTGAGGTTGATAGAGTTGAAACACCTCAAGTACTTTAGTTTTGGGGCTCAACATTCAACATTTAAAAGTCGTCATTTCGGGTGTTAGCCCCAGTTATTGAATGTCTTCGAAACAGGGTGCACCATTGTATGATACATAGAAGTAAAGCCGGGGTTCCCAATGTTTTCTAGACCAATTCTTGTTCCTTGTAGTAGTATCTAATACTGAAACGATAATATCTTACAACAGAGGCGTAACGAAGAGTTACTTCTCGGTGAAACTCAAGGGTGAGGCACTAGCGGAAACTTAGGAAACTCGAAACTCAACAACGATATTCCTACTCTTAAAACGTTGGAGGAGATAGCTCCATGCCACGGCCATGTCCTTCAAAGTCAAATCCTTAATCTTTTAGGTTGAGTTCCAAGAACGTTCGAGATTATTAATATTGTGGTAAAAATAGCGTTGTTTTAAATTACACCTTAATCTGTAATACTGAGAAAGATTTAAACATTTAGCAGCTACCTTACTTAACCGTCTTAAAACGTCGATTCGGTCGTTCATTAATTGAAAAAGATTTTATAAGAAACGTTTGATAGAAAAGATCTAGTTATACATACTCATGGTCAAGGGGGGAAGCCAGTACAAATTAGCGGGGCCCGTACAACCTTTGGGGGCCCGCGTTTGAGCTCTTCTATTATACTTCTACCGCGACCCATTGTTATTTAGAAAAATAAGGTAGCTCTTGGGGCCAGAAATTATTGTTTTACCGGGGACCGGGCCCGCTCTTGGCGGCCCTGCTCATGGTAGAAGGATAATGAATTTAGATCCAGTGTCTGATTCGAGCGATACTAAAGGGTTACGTAATCTATATGATAAGATTCAATTAAACGTAAGATTCCTTGAAGGCTTAGGTGTAGACGCCACCTTAAGTGGTACATTTATTTGTCCCCAACTGAATGTTTACCAAAAGACATCAGGTTAGATTACAGTAAGAAATATTCTAAAGATGGTGATTAGGGAGTCAGTAGAGAAGGGAGTCAAACCACGAAACTACGAGCCATTTTAAACGGTTCAGACCACGAAGATGCAGTCCGGTCGCTGTATGATTGCCTTTCCAATGGTCCAAATCTCAATCTGAATCTATTGTTGTTTCTTTTTTGCTTCAGAAAATTTCCCGTGGTGACAGTACCGGATTTACCGAAGGTGGGACCCTAGGCAGATTTGGTGGGGTAAGGAAAGCATAAAAACGCAACACTCACGTGTCCCGAAGCAAAATCCATTGATTTCATCAGTGGTGGAGACCTTCTGTTGGTGGGGGCCCATAGGCCAGTGCCTAGTAGGCCTAGTCCTTAATTCGGAACTGCTTGGCGATTGTCGCTGATTTTGAGAAAGCGTTCCTTAAAGTATCGCTGGCGATGGAAGAACGAGACACTGGCAGAATTTTATTGGTCAAGGAAGAAGAAATCGGCAAGGTCAAAGGAAATGAATCTCCACGTGTATTTAAAACAATCCGGCGTGATATTTTAAAGGTCTATTGGCAATTTAACAAGCGGTAAGTAATTAAAAAAACACTTTATACATTTATTAAAAACGTAATATAAAATGTTTGAATATTTCTCGAGAGAGCAGACAGTATTTTATTTATAATAGTTCCGAATTTCGCCAAACGAGGGCAACAGTGTTTCGCGAGTGATCACTTCTCTTGCCCCTGAAAAGTCCGTTTTTATCCCCCGAGCACGTGTCTTCCCCCCAGTGAGATAAATCTGCCTCGATACAGAAGTCAAACTTTGGAGATAGCGTGGTAGAAGGCAGCCCGAGAAGTGTCCTTCAGTAATTCGTACATGGTTGTCGGGAATCAAAATGTAGAAAGCGCGTTTCAGCTATCAAAGAAAATGTCGATCATATTAAGCGAAGCCAAGATGAATCTAAGAAAATGGCAATACAATTTGGAAGAATTAAGCCAGATGTGGGGAGCAGAGGCAGACAAACCAAATTTCAAGTTCTAGCGCCAAATGGTCAGAAAATCTGAATAATAATAATTTTATTCATCACTGAATCAGCAGAGATATAAGCTATCATTATTTCCCTAAAGACCCCAAATTAAGGAATAATTGGGAATCTCGTTGTTTCAGAAAAGATAAATTTAATCTCTATAATTCAAGAGTATGTTCAGTACATTTTTTAAAAGAAGATTTCGTGCGTGACCTAAAATCTGAACTTCTCGGAGAGCCGAAATTTAGCTGCGAAGCGTATTCTAAAGGAATGTGCAATTCCCTCTATTAATCTGCGTAATTGTACTAAAGAAAATGAACAACGTAATTCTTCAATTTGTAATGGAAGAAACACTAGAATTGAAAAACGCGAGAACAAGAAAACAGTTGAACAACTACTAAATAACACTTTCTAGTCATGCCGCCACTAAATCAGATGCTGCGAAACGTAAAATCTCAGAAAAGAATCTCAACACTCTAACAGAAAGTTCACATAACTCTCAGAAAACATCCAAGTCATTAATAAGCACTGCAATTTCTCCAATTATGAAATGTGCAACACTTAGAAGTCAATCTTTTTCTTCAACCTTATCAATGTCATGGCCTGATATAATTTTGAAAAGTTGTAATAATGAAACTCAAAGCGAATTTCCGGAGTGCACGATGTACCTTATCCACCAGTGAAGAATCAAGAATGAATCATGATTTCGATAACTTAATGGAGGAAAAGAGAGCCATTGAGAACCATTACTCTACCGTCAGAAAACAGTTGATTTTTGCAGAAAAAAAACTACTACAATCGCTCAACAGTCCATCGCCATTAGTTCCTTAAAGGGAGAAATGAACCGTTTGAAAAAACAACAAACATTATCAACTATCATTAAGAAAAAAAGGAATCGGTATTACCCAAGTTACAAGCCTTTTTAACAAAAAATCAAATATAAATTATTGTGGGTAATAAAAAGAGGGCTCGTTGGACCAATGAAGAGATATCAAAAGCATTTACACTTCGCTATTTCAGTAAACGTTCCTATTTATACATGAGAAATGAGTTGAAGTACCCTTTGCCTGGAAAATCAACCCTTCAAAAGTATGCTTCTCAAATTGACGTAACCCAAGGTGTATTAAAAGATGTCCTCCGGATAATGAAAGTAGCTGGCCAAAAGATGTCTGATCTCGAAAGATTAACAGTTCTTAGCTTCGATGAAGTGAAAATAAAAGCATGCTATTAGTATGATGCTAAACGAGTCAAAATTGTTGGACCACATTCACCACTTCAAGTAGTCATGGTCAGGGGTCTGATAGGAGATTGGAAGCAACCGATTTACTTTGAATTTGATCAGAAGATGACGAAGGAAATCCGAATCGACCTTATCAGCGAAATCCACTTGACTTGGTGTATCGCATTCCAGAACATCTTTATTTACCCCTCCAACTATTTCTCCAGAAACCAAGATTTTATTTTTCACCGATGCACCGCACTTACTCAAATTGCTTCGGATCTGGCTTTTAGATGGTGGATTTGAACTCTTTGATGGTGAAATTGTAAACATTGAACCCATAAAAGCATTACTGGAAATGGATTCAAGTGAAATTAAAGCTTGTCATCGAGTGAAACCACTGCACTTTGCAAGAAAACTGAACGTCAGAATGTCAGAATGGCTGCCGAGCTTCTATCCCATTCTGTCGCTTGCGCTTTACGTCATTTCTCTCCAGGTCAAAATAAAGAACTAAATTTAGACACCGCTAACTTTATTGATGTCGTGAATGATTGGTTTGATGTTTCAAATAGTCGAAATAAGTGTGTGGCCAACTGTCCTAAGACAAGTGGATACGGTACCAATTTAAGTATTCAATACAAGTGCCTAGAAGATATGATACATCTTGCTTCGAGTATGACTTGCTGTTGTATTTCAATAAAGGACATTGCAATTAGGTTAACATTTATATTGTAGTTTTATTCAAGTTAACGGACTAGTCATATCACCAACTTAGTTATACACTGTCGGTCCCTCTTGCCCCGTTGGAGGCTCAACAAATGATACTAATGTGGCGCCCCCTAGTAATGAACAAGTAATATAATACTTGCAAAGGAAAAAAAGGACTACAAGTTTTTCAAAAAAGAATTATCATGACGTCAAGATCACTCCAGTCACTCTACATAGAACTTGAATGACAATTTGGCATCCATTATAGCCTATGCTACAGAAGAAATCAAGATCTTCTGGATAATTACTTTTCACAGCTTCGAACTAGGGGTGGCCTTGATGACCACCCTACTGCTCTAAATGCCGTATACAGAATGCGTATTGTTATGGTGGGCAAAAATCCCGGAATGGTGCAGAAGCATTGTAATACAGCATCACACTCATCGGAGGAATTTCTGACAACGGACTTAATACGAGAACTTGGGAAAATCACAGATAGTAACAACGTTAGCGAAAGTTGCGATACGTATGTAGTCGCTTATGTTTTACGTACAGTTGATGTAAGCGTTGACCTGCCTGATAATACTGAAGACTATACCCTACAATTAATCGACGGAACACTTGAAAATACGGCAGATCAGGTCAGAGAAAACTGCACGAATTTAGATTTGTCAATGACGGAACAAGTCGGATTGGAATTTATCTCTGGGTGGGTTGCTAATAAACTAAAAATAAAATACCCACAACTTGTAAAAAACGGAGCTCAAGAGACTGATATGGACCATTCCTACTCTAAAAAAATTCCATCGTGGATTAGCCAGCTTTCGTATTAATTAATTAATTATTATTACTATTTATTGCGCAATGCCAAGTAAATTGAAATTGCCTTCAGAGAGTTTCATGGAACTGATTTAAATAAAGAGGAACAGGTTATTGAAAAATTAACCAAAAATGTACAGCAACAAATCCCAGAGTTACCACACGAAGTCATCAGGCGTTACGTTAAAGTACGCACTATCAAGTTCTTAAATTAAAAATTAGAAGCAGTCAAATCAAAGAAAAACTCCAAACCTCAACACGAAGAAAGTGCTGGATCAAGGAAAAAGCGTCAGAAAATGCAAAGACTTTTAAAATAACTAAACTACTAGTTATAAACGTACCTGATTTTTTGTTAAATATTAGTAATTTGTTCCTAATATACATTTGTGATAAGTGATTACTGTGAAAATTAGTCAACAAATGGTATTTAAAAAAACCTATACAAAGAAAAGTACAAGTCAGTAGCGTAGATAGGATTTTGTTGAAAAAAATGTAAAAAAATAAAAATATTTGTACGTACGACCATATGCTTCGGTGGGCATGTGCCCCCTGTGCCCCCCCTTGGCTACGCCACTGGTACTTTAATGCATTATGTAGTACCTGATATTTTTGATATTACCTTTCAATAAAAGAGTTTTATCATTTCATTTTATTTTTGATTTCATTGAAATTAACCAAAGACTCCAAAGAGCTCATGAATCCTAATAACTACCCCTTAGCTCAGAGCTTTGTCTTCAAACTCATTTTACTTCCAAAAGGACATTAATGCACTTTTGCCAATTGTTATTAAAGTGTCTCGCCTCACGGATAAAAAACAATTGATAGTTTAATGAAAACAATTTGGTTCAAGGAAGAATATTGTTTGCCATATTTAAGGCTGTGTCCGGGTTTTTGGGGTAGTTTTTTGGGAGCCCATATCTCTGAAACGAAGCACTTTAGAACCCATGTTTATTGACATTTTTTACTCATAGAAACCCATATAATGCATATAGAAAGTTTCGGTACTTTTATCCGTAACACCCTGTATAAATAAAAATAAAATAGATATATTTAATTATTTTTTCAAGGAAAAAACTTAAACTGTAAAAGTTAAAAATACTTCATTTATTTCGAGTAGGTTAACGCATTTCTAGTGAAACGTCGTCTGCTAAAAGGATGTAGTGCCAGCTCCAGCTCCGGCTCTGGCTCCGACTGAAACGCTATCGGCTCCAGTCGGTTTCGGCTCCAAGTGTTTTAAGCCGGCTCCAGGAGCCGGCTCCGACTTAAAGAAGCCGGCTCGATACTTCTATGGTAATTTTAAACGATCACTCTTTAAGCACCAAAACTAATTACCAGTGAAGCATAATATATATATTATATTATATTATTATTATTATATATATCATATATATATATATATATAATTTAGTAAATATTAATGAGAATGGAAATGAGATAAACGACGAGGCTCAAGTTAATAATAAGTCAGGTCAATGGAAAATTTATTTTACCGAACTGTTAGATCAGAAAGATACCTATAAAGGCAAGGAATGTCGGTAAGCCTTGGTTTTGTATTTTTGGTCTTCTACTTCATGTGATGAATTAACGAGTCCTAGCAGTAGCAGTGGTACACCCCACTGGTAACTTTTTAAGGAGTAAGGACTATCTATTTAAGAAAAATTAAAATATTTTGGTAAAGCAGGGTACATAGTGAGAGCGCATGGTTACAAAATACTGGCCGAGAAGCCCGCTTTACAGGCGGGCCCTCAGCTAGTTGTGTGTTTCGAGGCACTCCACCCCAGTATGCCCCCAATTCCTTTTTCCCATGGGATAATTATCGTGGTAACTTTTTCCCCAAAGTAGAACCACCCCAGTAAGGCCCTACCTCCCCTTTTTCCTCATGTGATTATTACCGGGGTACCCACCTCCCCGTTTTGCCAATGTGATAATTACCGTGGTACCCACCTTCTCCTTTTCCCCACCCCCCTTTTCCCCGTGTGATAATTACCGTGGTACCCACCTTCCCCTTTTCCCCTCCCCCTTTTTCCCATGTGATAATTACCGTGGTACCCACCTCCCCCTTTTTCCCATGTGATAATTACCGTGGTACCCACCTTCCCCTTTTTCCCATGTGATAATTACCGTGGTACCCTTTTCCCCATAGTAGAACCACCCCAGTAAGGCCCTTCCTCCCCCTTTTTCCCATGTGATAATTACCGGGGTACCCCTCCCCCTTTTGCCCATGTGATAATTACCGTGGTACCCCCTCTCCGCTTTTCCCGTGTGATAATTACCGTGGTACCCTCTCCCCCTTTTCTAAATGCGAGAATTTCCGTAGTACTCTACTCCCCCTTTCGAATGCGAGAATTTCCGTGGTACCCTTTTTCCCGCAAAAATAACTCAAACTCGCAGTCGTACCAAACCCCCCCTGTACCCCTTTAAACCCCCTGTATCCAATGGCTGATGCATAAAGGCCACGGGACTAACGTACGCCGAGAGAGCCACTATCAACGGAGAAAAACCGTTGAGTTATCGTTGAGTTCTTTTAGTCAACGCTACGTCACAAAAACCTAAAAGTTGTTGTACGATTTATAGTTCGCTGACTTAACGAACAAAATATCGTCTGCTACCCCTCCTTTAACTTTGTCGAATGACGTCACGATACGGATGAGCAACGGAAAAACTATCTCGCTCAGCCGATGTTTCCGCTGAGTCTCCGATGATCAACGTGACGTCAAAACCGGAAGTCAAAAAACCCGTTCAGCAAAAAACCGCTGACCGTTGAGCTCAGCACCGAGCTTTTTAGAGTTGTTGAACGCAGCCACGGGACGTTCAAATCAGAAGTACCCCGAAACCACCCACAACTCCCCCCCCCCCCTCCAAAATTCGCGGCGGAAACAGAGAAAAAATCTCAGGGGGTATTGCGTGTCGGGACAAACACGGCCCAACTCTCAGGGGTGACAGATTTTGAGAAAATAGATAGTCGAACCACCTCAGTAACGAAGCGAAAGGCCGTCTCGGTTTCCCTCTGTACCGCGGGTCGGGCTCTCTTAAATCCTGATTGCAAAGCCTCCTCGTGGCGAGAGCCGGGCAACGTATGGCTAATAACCTGCGGCTGATTTGCACAGGTACACTGATCCTATCCAGTGGTTTGATGGGGTCACTGGAGCTCTAGAGGGGCTCCACACCCGGCGTTCAGAGTCGCTGTGCTCTTGGGGGCGGTCCACACCCGGCGTTCAGAGTCGCTGGGCTCTTGGGGGCGGTCCACACCCGGTTTGCTGGGTCACTGGAGTCCTTGGGAGTCTCGTGCTCGGGGCGCTGGGTCACTGGAACCTTAGGGGTGTTCCATACTCGGCATTCAATATCCTACTGGGGAGGGTTGTTTGGCGGTGGAAGAGGAAGTCACTCTAGTCCGCAGCTGTGCGAGGGTGGGAATTAGGGCAGCCAATGGTGTCGCCTTTTGTTGGACCATGATGAGGGCGTTTGTTTGCCATATGTGAGCCTGCCTGTCTTTTTGGCTGTCTCACTGGCCGAACGTTTGTTTCGCAAAGTGCATTTTTGTCCGGCATGACTCTTTGTCTTGTGTGCCGCCGTAGTGCCCAGCGGAACGGCGGGGTACAAATACATAACCTTATGTACCGCGGGTCGCTTTTTCCTCGCCGCCCCGCCTTTGGTTTCGTGACAGACTAAGCAAACATTCCTGAAAGCTCGGACGACGACGACCAACGTACCAAGCGCTCCTTATAATATAGACTAGCTGGTGTGTTTCGAGGCACCCTTTTCCCCATATTCGAACCACCGCAGTAGGGCCATCTCCCCCTGTTTCCTATGCGAGAATTAGCGTGGCACCGTTTACCCCATAGTCGAACCACCGTAGTAAGGCCCCCGACCCTTTTTTCCACGCGATAATTGCCGTGGTATCCTTTACCCCATAGTCGAACCACCCCAGTTAGAGTCGCGAATGAGAGCCAGGAAAAAATGCGACGAAAGGGTCTTAGAGTTTTATAATGTAGATACCCGAATTGTTCGAAATTGGTATACAGCTCTGAAAATTGATATACACGTGCCTTGAACTATACTCTCGACTACCTAGATTTTATTTTTCAAAAAAACCGACTGGAAAACCTTTTATAAGCAAAAAACGCCGTTGTTGCCGAGGGCGCGCACATCTTAGTTTAAATTGGTTTTTAAAATTTTGTGTTCTAAATTGCACTGTATCTCCGCAACTTTAGGAATAAAAAATGGTAAATTGCGTGGTAAAGGTGGTAAAGTTATGAATTTTTTTTATGGTAATACGTGTCACAGTGCTTCTTAAAACCTAATATGGAACCACATCGAGGTATTTTTTTTACTTGACGTTTTTTACCATTTTTCATTTTTCTACATAGGGAAAAATGGTAAATCCCGTGTATCTCGGGTGGTAAAGGTGGAAAAGTTATGAAATTTTTTATGGTAATACGTGTCATAGTGCTTCTTAAAACCTGATATGGAACCACATCGAGATATTTTTTTTACTTGACGTTTTTAACGATTTTTCGTTTTTCTCCATAGGGAAAAATGGCATATCAGGTTTGAAGTAGTACTATGACACGTATCACCATGAAACATTTCATAACTTTTCCACCTTTACCACCCGAGATACACGCGATTTACCTTTTTTCCCTATGGAGAAAAATTAAAAATGGTAAAAAACGTCAAGTGAAAAAAATACCTCGATGTGGTTCCATATCAGGTTTTAAGTAGCACTGTGACACGTATTACCATAAAAAATTCATAACTTTACCACCTTTACCACGCGAGCTACACGCGATTTACGATTTTTTATTCCTAAAGTTGCGGAGATACGGTGCAACTTAGAACACACTATTTTAAAAACCAAACTAAACTAAGATGTGCGCGCCCTCGGCAACAAGGGTGTTTTTTGCTTATAAAAATTTTTCCAGTCGGTTTTTTTGAAAAATAAAATTTAGGTAGTCGAGAGTATAGTTCAAGGCACGTGCATATTAATTTTCAGAGTTGTATATCAATTTCGAACAATTTATCACCATGCGCTCTCACTAACATAAAGACAAATTATTTATGTATAGATTTAACTCGGGTATTGTTACTGGTCTATAAAATAATCGAATTTTTTCTTAATTTATTTAACGCTTTGATTAGCTTTTGAAACACAATTGTGTATTCTTTCACAGAAACATTAGTGTTATCTTAATATATACATGCGCTTAAAAAATAATTAGTGCAATCGGAGCCGGCTCCGGCTCTAAGATTTTGCATCCGGCTCCGGCTCTGGCTTTTTAGGGGAGCCGAGTTTTGGCTCCGACTCCGACCTCGGAGCCGGATCTGCGGAGCCCTAGATATTTGTGAAGTCAAATATTTTAAATTTCCAATAGCCAATGGCCAATGCTTTCGTCTAGTAGGTCCCCTTGGTGCATGGCCACTTGCGTTGCCATTTAACATGAACACGTGACTTTCCGTATTTTATAGAATCTCCTATTGTAATATCACCATAAACCTTAAAATTATTAAATTTATTTCAAAATTAAACCGATGTATTTATGGTTTTAGCACTAGGAAATGATTAATAATTAATAATAATTTTTAAAATTATTAATAAATGAGACAAACAAGTACTAAATTGAAACTGTAAGTGAAAATAAATGATAAATTAAGTTACAAGTCGTAGTGCATTTTAGCAGATTTCGAATTAGTTCATACTCCCTTTAAAGAACATAACTATGGATTTATGGTTTTACGTAATCTGACAGTGGCGTCTCCACAATTTCCGTTTTGAAGGCGCCTGCTCAAGGGCTCCCATACAGGTCGACTTAGCAAACCGATGACTTTTTTAGAAATAATTTTTATCAAGAAAACTTCGGTCAAATTCAGATAACGTTGGAAAAGTTAAAGCTTCTATGTCCTCTAATCTTTCACTCTCCCGAAACCAACCACCTAAATTAAAGGTATATAACGAAACGTTTTAAGAAAATAAACCATTTTATTTCCGAAATTGTAAAAGAAACCCTTTTATGAGTTTCATCAAAACAATGAAATCAATTTCGGGAATTTTAGGAGGCGCTTCAGAAAATTTTCAGGTGGCTCAAGCGCTACCTAAAACAGCCTAGCGATGCCACTGCGTAATCATTCGGTGACCGATAGGTTCTTACAGGGCACAAATTGCGCCAAATTTTGACTGTGTAAGACTAAAAATACCCTCAGCAACATATTTTTATCAAATAATCTGGCGGCAGCATAAAATTACATAATCGTAATGACGTAAACATAAAATGTAGTTGATAAGGTAAAAATAATCCACTATTAGGCATTAATAAAACGATTTCGTCATTTTATACGTGTTATTTGTAACTTAATATTTCGACACGAAATTTTAAAAAAAAACTTCCAAAAAGAAGCGCATTTAAAAAGGAGTTCTGGAATAAATCCAGAAAAATGTTTTAAAATAGAGATTGTGTCGCCATCTAGCAAATGTTTGAAAAATATTTTCATAGATGGCGATACAGTCTTCACAATAAACATAATATAGCTATTTCATCTTTTCGATACTTTGTGTTGTGATTTTTACATTGACATAGGTGTAGGAGAAATTTGTATAAAAGCAGTCTGTGTACATTAAAGCTACATCTAAGATCCTATACATTATGCTTAATTACACAAAATGAGAGTGCACACTAATATTTGTTGAAGACAAACTAAACTAATAATAATATTTTTTTCTGATGGAAGTAAACCATTTAATAAAACTCGAAATATTATTTACTCTCCAAAACGCAGATACTCTGAACATAATTATATTCAAGAACTCATGAAAAATACACCACTTAAACAGCAAAATAGTTCGATGTTTTGGAAATAAGGCGACGGCTTCGGCAGAAGCCTTCCATTCGAGGGAAAGTAACGGCCGTCGCGTCGTTTCGCCGAAATTTATTTTGAATGTTGAAAATAGCAAATTATAGAGTTTCGCCATAAATGATAAAATCAGAACTCTGAAGAAGTCAGTTTATGCTTTTTTTTGTGAAAAGTACCATCCTAATAGTTATTTTTAAAGACGATAGAAGGTGGTGCGATAATTGAAACTCGCTTATTAGCAAAGCAAAGCGTGATTTTCACGCATTGGCTACATTTCCCATTGCATATTGTAAACTCTTGTCTAATGATTTTTTTGGCTCCTGGATTATTTAGAGCAAAGACTATATATACGCTTCGCTTACTAGACATTCGCCCTCACTTAGACTACTGTTCCAGCATTTGGTCCCCCCACCTGGTCAAAGACATTGAGAAGCTGGAAAGGGTGCAAAGAAAGGTCACGAAGCTAGTTTCAGGGTTCAGAACCTTACCATATAATGAAAGGTTAAAAAGGTTGGGTCTTCTGTCCCTTAAGGACAGACGTCTTCGCGCTGATTTCGTTAGTTGAAACCTTCAAAATCATTTATGGCCTGTATGATGTTACTGCAGTTGACTTCTTCGACATCAAGTGGGAGGGGCGAAAGGCTGCCTTAATCCGTAAAAAGTGGTGCAACGGGGTAGCTAGGCGGGTTTTCTTCACTCAACGGGTTGTGAAATTTTTGAATGTTCTCCCGGCTGAAGTTAAGACCAAATCCTCCGCTTTGGCATTCAAGTGTCGATTAGATGAATTATATAAACTGGAGCTGACCAGTTTAAAATTTATTTATTTATTTATTACTGTCGCATCATATGTATGTTTATTTTTGTGTAATTCTGTTTTTTTTTATTTTCGATTTTCGGGCACTATCATTGTATCAATTTTAATATAAATAGTTTCTTTTGTTTCGAGCATTTATAGTATCTTTTGTATCGCGTATCAGGGCCCAATAAGTGTACAGCTTTTTATCCTGAATTAAACAAATTATTATTATTATATTAGACATTTTATATCGATAAAAAGTTAAAAACATTAAAAACCCTTAAAAAGTAATTTATGTTGCAATTTTTTATTTTTCCGAAATTTCTGGAATATTTTCCCGCATTTTATTTTTCCGGAAAATTAACAACACTACTTCAGATTATTACTTAATTTTCAAACGTTAAATTTGCATTCTGATGCAATGTTCAAATGAACCGCCACGAACCACCCGGCGCCCGCCAGATGAATTCGATTGACACCGCGCCTACGTGACGTGCACCCTTATTGGTTGAGGCAAGAACGTATATATGTATAAGAACGTTGAACGTTCAAATTGGCGCCTGGTGCCATGATGCAATCGGTTAAAGAATAACTCCGCCCAAAAAACCGCGTGCGGCACGCGCTAAAGGTTAAACCGTTTCTAGCTCAAGCGCGCGCTGCACGTGGATTTTAGGGCGGAGTTATTCTGAAACCGATTAAATCACGGCCCAAGCGATGCCTTTTGTTCAACGTTCTTATACATATATACGTTCTTGGTTGAGGGGAAAAGCTACATTTTGGCTAAATTACCTAATTTAATTAAATACAAAATTTTTCAATAAAAATATTGGTAGAACTTATTTTTAAAATCATTTCATTATTGTCCCGCAATAATAAAAAATACTTATTTGCGATTTCTGCCTCTAGAGCAGCTGAGATAGAAAAGAAATAGAGGGAAGATCACCCCGTTAAGGCACCCCTGTTTTTGACCGAGAAAATTCATCCCCCCCTTGCATGTTTGAAAGCGGAGATGGGCAGAATTTGCAACGCCATCTATCCTTCCTTTGTTTACATCAAATCATCAAATGGCAGTTGATTTTCCAAAAGGCATAATGTCTTTCATTTCACCACACGTCGATGGCGCCACGTAATCTGCCCATCTCATGGCTTCCTACATAGGCGAAAAGGGGGTCGGCACCCGCGGTCTTTTTCTTTTGTATCTCTATGGTCGGAACTAATGACCATAGTCCAGACATGTATAGAACCTCCATGGTCCAGAGAATCAGAAAATTTACTCGTTGCTCTGTTGCTACGTCAGAGGCCTTTTGATAGGAAACGACCAATACTCGCGAAATTATTATGCGAAAGGATTTAAGACATTGAATGTGTTGATGAAAAAAATGTTATTAATCGCCATTTTGTGCTAGTTTTCAAATTATTTTTGACGGGATCGCGGAATAAATTTCTGGCATTTGCGCCCCCCCCCCCCCCTCCCGCTTGATCTTTCCATTGCCTCAAGCGCCTGCCTGATGCAACTTAGCAAAGTCGCTTAGCAAGTTCACGCAGTGAGGAGTTCAGAAAAGATTTCGTGAAATTCTCTCTCCGCTGGTTTTGGAAATGTTTTAGAAGGGAGACCAATTCGTGGTGTCTTTTTGTTTACCAGCTAGCTTCAGTTATTGGTATTTATTTCAAATCATCATGAGGGTTACATCGTCGTTATTCAGGGATTTAACGAAACTTTTGGACTTTTATTCTCAATTTAACCCTTCGCCACTTTCCATCAAGCAATTCATCGACTTCGGTAAGTAAACCAAAAATGTTGTTGTTTGGGTTCGCCCTTGAGTAGCAATGTCTTTAAAATGTACACTTTAGGTAGGCCTACATTTGCAAGGTTTTTTGCAAGGCTTGTATCAGATATCTTTTTGGTATCTTTAATAGTGACGTAGGCAGGCAAATTTAATAAATGCCAAGGCCTAAATTATGAGACAACTTTATATTATAATCTATTTTCAATGCTTTTTTTTCGGTTCTATAATTTCTGTCGGGTACGAAAATAGTAAAAGGCCTACTGTTAGAACATATTGTAGGCGAATTATCTCAGAAAGTTTGCTATTTCTCGCATATTTTTTTAACCGTGACGTCAATTGATAATCGTTTCGGATTGGTCAATACGGGGGCTTAGCCGTAGGTGTGTTTCCTGTCTCTTGAGAAAGGAGGTCGTAGTGGGGGAGGAATGCAGGGACGGTTGATAATAGGCCTATCAGCTAACGTAAATTGTTTTACGTGATATTAAATAACTTTTCTAACCACCCTTCACCTATTTCATTTTTAAATACTTTGAATGGGAAAATTACCAGGCCAGACAGGCTTATCATAGATCGACCGTCGACGGACATAATGTAATAGATAACTGAACAACTGATAAAATGAAAAGAAAAAGAAAAGTTATTACAGGGGGGGGGGATTAAAAGGAAATTTTCGATGAAAAACAACATTGCGAAACAAAAACCCAATGCATGTCCATAATGCATAGTTTCAGTTTTACTATGACTATGATAAAAATTTGCAATTTTAGTTTCATTCCAAACAAAAAGTAAGGTAGAAAATGTGCAGGCTTAATCTACATATCTTATTCTATGTTTGAGAAAGATAATATTAACTGTAACACAGAGGAGGGTGCTAAAACTCTATGAAAACATTTTAATATGTCAGCCATAAACGTTTTCTTAGCTTCATTCAACACTCTACTCATAATATTATATTATATATTGATGAGGGGGGGTCATTTTATAGGAAAGGAATTTGAAAAGTAAAGCTACATGGATTAGACGGCCTGTAGTGCCAATTGTGTGATTCTGGGAATACCAGAGTCAAAGTGTGTATTTGAACAAAAATATACAATAGAACCCTTGAAACCAAAGATTACTTTCTACCACAGGGGAAAACCCAAAAAGCAAGGTTAAGGGATTTTTTTGCAGATGTTTGGAAAATTTTGGCTCCCTGGGGTCTGGGAGGACATTGTGTGAAAGCTTCATTTTTTAGGGGAATGGAAATGTTTTCAATTTTAATCTCTGTAGACACTCCCCCTCTGTTTATACATAAGGGTCTATTTGTAAGGGAGTAAAAAAGTCCCTATCTAAATTTAAAGCAAGGCTGTCTTTAGAGGTCACAACAGTAACAACCACATGGCCTTATGTTATTATGACATAAACTTTAACAAACCTCCAAGGAGATTGCATGACATAGCCTTAACTCTTTTAGTGTACACATTTTGCTAAAGTCATTGTAGCAACAATTCATAAATTTAATAATGACGTGACAATGCTTATGCCAATTATTTTAAAACTTTGAGGAATGCCCAAGACTGACATTCCAATAAAAAATTCTTAAATCAAAGCATTAAATATTTGCAGTCTTAGTCTTATTAAATAAAAGCATTAAATATTTGCGGTCTTAGTCTTGTTGTCTTAAAATCTTAAATCAAATCATTAAACATTTGCTGTCTTTAAGTCTTATTTAATAATGGATGTCTAAAAAACTAGTTGTAGAATAGAACTTAAAATTTCAATTGGTCTTAACTGAATATATCAAAATTAAAACAACTCTAAAATCTGAAAAATATTTTTTTAAATTTCATAATCTCTAAATTGCAACTTGAAATACTATATAAAAAGTCAGGAATATCCATTCCTACAATTACTTACGCATACAAAACTAAAAGCTTTAGTTGTTAGTTTGTTACAAAAACCAAAACTTTCATCATTAATAAGGAAAATTAAAAGAAATTCTAATATTATTTATTGCCCAATAGGCCGCAATGCATGTGAAAGAACTTCTTTTGTGTTCTTACGGAAAGAATTACCAGTCAGACTAGCAAACATAATGAAAGAAATTCAACTTCTACCAGAAAACCTCTTAAGAATGCCCTCCGTGGGCTTGGTAAGAAGCTGGTACGTTGATATTCAAGCCAAATAAACATCTTAAAACTAACTAAAAATGTTTTTTATTTTGAAGGTATGGAATGAGCTTTAAAGAAATTTTAGATTTCGAAAGAGTTGATGGCAAAGACCAAAATGTTTTGGACTCGTAAGCAACTATGGAAATTTACTTAAAGATATATTTCAGAAAATATTAACATTTGAACTCCTTTTAGGTTTTGCAAAGCCCTTGTAAAAATTCGCAACCGTCACACGAATGTAGTAGAAACTATGGCACAAGGCATGCTAGAGCTAAAAGGTTCCTACAATTTAGACCAGCAGATGGAACACAGCATACAATACTTCTTAGACCGCTTTTATATAAGTAGAATATCAATTAGAATGCTCATAAACCAGCATAGTAAGTTAATTTCTATATTTTGTTAAATTTTTTTTCTCGGACCTTTACTAAATATCTAATAATTATATCATAGCATCACTATTTGGAGAAGATGTCACACATCACTCGAGACATATTGGATGCATTGACCCTTCCTGTAACATCTCTGATGTAGTACAAGGTAATAAAGACTTAACTCCTCCCACCCTCAAGTGCTGCCATAAAGTGGTGGAAAATATTAATACTTTTAAAATTATATTACTATTAATCCTACAGTTATTTAGAATCCTAAGCAAATTTTACAATAATTACTAGGACTCTTAATAAAAAAAAATAGAGACCTATTACTAGAAGTCTATAATGCACTTCTTATGATAGAAGTACAGGGTTGCCACATGTCAGGGAATTAAAAAATGGACCTAAAAAGTCTGGGAAAGGTTAGGGAATTTAAGAATTTTCTCTCGACACTTTTTGAAGGTAATTTAACTCTAGATCTATGACAAATTCTTTGATTATCATTTATTTACTAAGTTGGGCTAAGTTTTTCAACATTGCAATTACGTTTTTACTGAAATAAGTCCATTTAAATTAATTGACCTCTAATAACAGTAAAATAAATTCCTTAAAAAGTCAGGGAAAATCTGTAAAAATGGTCAGGGAATTTGAATCTGAATGTTGTGGCAACCCTGAAGTACCTTTTTTTGAGAACAATTTATGGTGTCAGCCAAAGGCCTTAGACACCAATCTTATGTACCTTAGCAGGTGAAATTGTAATACCTAAAACTATTAAATAGAGAAGTTATTCATAAATTAGCATATCCCCAAGCAGTGTAATTTTTACATTTTGCATCCGGCAAACTTTAAGACATGACGTAGTATATGCGTAACATTCTAGCCTATTGAAAACTGGCTTCAACCATGAATCTATTTAAATAGATTCATGCTTCAACTGGCTACCATTGATCACTTCTTTACCTTAGATGTTATTGCACATTTAAATAGTAAAATTTTAATTATTTTGTAGATGCCTATGAGAATGCAAGATTCTTATGTGAACAGTACTATTGCGGGGCACCTGATTTAATTATTGAAGAAAGGAATGGTATGTCCACCGCGAATATACCTGTGGCTCTAAATACATTTCAATCATTAATATAATTTTTTTTAAAAGTTGTCGAATGCAGCAATAGAATATCCGTGGTTTACGTTCCTTCACATTTATACCACATGCTATTTGAACTATTTAAGAATGCTATGAGAGCTGTGGTAGAACATGAAAATAATTCAAACGACAGCTATGCCCCAATTCACATTTTGCTCGTTAAAGGAAAGGAAGATTTGACGATTAGGGTAAATATAATCATGAATTTTTTTATATTTGTCAGTTTTTTTACATTATTTTCTTCAGATGTCTGATCGTGGAGGTGGAATTCCACGCTCGTGCACTGAACTTCTCTTTCAATATATGTATTCTACAGCCCCTCAACCACCAAAGACTAATTCAGAATCAGCCCCGTTGGTATGCTATGATTGTCACTAATAGCCTAATTATTATATTTACAATGGTATTTGTTAATTCTTAGGCTGGATATGGCTATGGGTTACCACTTTCAAGATTATACGCTCGTTATTTCCAAGGAGACCTGATCCTAACTTCCTATGAGGGCTATGGCACAGATGCTACGATATATTTAAAGGTATAATACTAAAAGTTTGGCAAAACAAACTTTCTAACCAAAATTCCCATTCATGAGATAATTGCCCTTTGGTACATTAAGAACAAGGCTTAATAGAATGTTTTGAATTTTAAAAATTGTCACAAAACAATTTTTTTTTAAAGGCCTTAAGCAATGAAGCGAACGAATTACTTCCTGTATTTAACAAAACTTCCAGCAAACATTATAGAGAAGCTCATTCGAATCATGACTGGTCTACGCCTCTAGTTTATCACCAGTCATATCAGGTAGTATTTTGTTGCATAATTAAGTATGATAGATGTTAATTTTCTGTATGTGCAGCATTTTATGCATCAAAATGTGCATCCTTCAACAAACCAAAACGGAAATCAACATATGGGCATGAGACATTTCTCAACACTCGCTTCAAAATTCAAACACCAAGTCAGTGCCAAAAGTATTCCTTCAATTTGTATGTGGAAAAATGGGTAAGTTACTTTTGGGTAATGGATGAAGTATAGTGTGCTGATAAAATGAGTTTTTTTTACAGTGGTTTAGAAAAATAAAAAAAAACGAATGAACAGGAATTAAAACTTGTTTCGATATTGGTTTGTTTTTTCACTAATGAACCTTGTAAAACTGTTTAAAAGTCAATTTAAGATAAAATGTCGCATCTTTGAAAAGTTCTTTTTGTTTAGATGGGGGTAATTAACATAGTTTCCCTTTTCACATGATTGAAATGAACCAGAAGCTACCCAGAGTTCAAAAATTTGTTTTAAAAATTAAAGGGACTTGTGTATAATGTAAATAAGAGTTTCTATGTCTTAGGTTTTTTTTACAGTACACTCTGACAGATTGTAACTGACCCATTTTAACAGTAAATAATTTTTAAAATAATCACTTTGCTTATTAGCAAATGTTTTAGAACCCAAAAACTGATAGTTCAAAGTTTCAAACTCATTAGGAATTATTGTAAGTTTTGTATATTAAATATAAATTTTTTCTAAATATTTGTAATTTTTTCACTAAATTACCTAGGATTCAAACAGTGGTATAATAATATCAAATTATAAAGGGGCGCCAAAAGTGTATTTTTTATTACGTTTAAGAGTGGCGCCAAATTCAATATTCTATCCCCCTTAATCCAAACCATTCCCACCCGCCTGGATGCGTCCTAAATGATTCATCACATGCGTAAACTAAGTTGACTTTTTCATTTAACCATTACTTGAAGTTTAGTCTAATTAATATAAGGATGTTTCGGATCCACCTAGAATGTAAAACACTTCCAATCCCTCTCCTGACTTAAATATGCGTAATTAACTCTTATGTGCTAAAGTATGACTGACCATGTTTAAAAAATAGATTAGCAGCTATTTTTTTAAACATGGCCATTCCATGGGTTACCTTTACACTTCCGCGGTCACTGTTACTCCTATTTTCCCAATATAGGGAAGTTTGTTATCTATCCCTTTATTAATTAGTGAAGTTTGATGTAAACAAACACATTCTATCTATAGGATTCCTGCAAAAGGGCTGTAAATCAATTAGCAGTGGTCATTTTCACGTAAGCTATACTCATGTCAAGTAGTTAGAGCAATTTGCCTATTTTATTGAAACACAGTTGTACCCGACTGAATGCAATTTAACCCGGCCACCTGAATTGAAGGGAATAAAAGACTTGGGTATAAGCCTAGCTGATTATTATTATTATTTACTCACTCCAAACATACCCACTTATTGGAAAGTCCCTCTAAGGCTTTCTTTATCCACGTATAGCACACTTCCTTTGACTCAAAAAATTGTGATTCCCTTTTGACCAAACAATAAATGACCACTGACACAACCTAAAAAACTAGGCAAACAGGCGCTTCAATGAAATTTCTGTCTTAAGTCTAATATTGAGTTTGTACTACTGGAACCGGATAGAAAACCCATTTGCCTATGGTTTCGCTTTATACTGCCAAAGCTGATAATTTTTCTATTGAAAGTTCTGGCAGTATGCTCCGATGATTTTATTGAAACTAGTTCTCTTATGACCAAAAACTTAAATTAAAAAACCCATGTAATTTAACAATATTGGTTTTTTCAGGTCAATTTAGAATGGCAATGTCATTTAATTTAAAAATGATATGGCAAGTATATTTTGGCTTAGGTGGTTATAACATCGTAGCTCAACAATAATGTACACAGAAATAAAAGGAAAAGCCACCAGAATGGCCAATTACCAAATTCTTTATTTTTATAAAGGTAAAAAGGGTTTTTTTTTTAACTTAAAAACAGTCCAGTTTAATTTGATTTTTTTTTAATAATAAACCAAATATTCATTGTTATGCATTTAGTTTACGCTGATTCAAAAACTAGCAAAGTACTATAGCTGCATCAGTTTATTTTTAAGGTGTAAAATAAAATGACTTAAGTGACCATTGGCCATTGGCCATCTGCTTTTAACATTACAAAATTTTATAGTATGCTGAATATGAAAATTAAGTTTTAAAGAGTACTCTTACGTACAGAATTGCCTAAATGATAAATATTCAACAATAAAACATTTCTAAATTGTGCTATATAATTTATTAACTAAAAATTAATCTGGTCATTCGTATTTTACATCAGAACACAATAAATTTCATTTTTATCCGGTATATTTTTGGAATAAAAATCTTTAATAGAAATATTGAAATACCCCATAGTATAAAAATAGACAAATCTATCTGGAGAAACTTGCAAATAAACATAGGATGTTTTCCCCAGATTGCGTCTCATCATTTTCCAAATTATTGGAGTGTAAAAACCTAAGTCTCTTTTTTGTTCAATCACTTTGTACCACATCAATTATACCTTTGTCATATAAAATATTTTCTTAGTTTGGAGATTTACATTTTCAATCTCCAGTATATATGTATATAATGATTAGTATTGACGTCTTCTAGCTGCACGCATCAACCACTGAGCAACAAAGGGCCATACCAGAATAAGTAAAAGAATTTGAGGGGATACACCCCCCATATTTTGGATAAAACTTAGCAGACCCTGAAAAATAATTGTATGCATGTAATTATGATATCATTGGTCATAAGAAAATACAATTCTATACCTTGGGTTTTTTACTTGCAAGACCCTGCTCCAAAACCGATAACCTTGAGTTGATTTCATCCAGAGAATGTTGCAGTTTGATAACTGCCAAAGCTAGTTGTTCATTAACACCGACATTACTGCCAAAACTACCCGAACTACCAGGCATTCCACTACCTCCTGATCCCCCAGCCACTTGGATATAATCGCTTCCCAATTGAAGTGATGAATCTAGGTCAACGATATGAGAGAAAAAATTAAGAAAATCCCTAAATGAAAGAATATTGTATGCTTGTATGATTAAAAAATATTTTTAAAAGTTATAAAAATAAAATGCTCCCCGACTGAAAAAAATTTATAGAATAAACTGACAAATACTGACCCCTTTGATTTCTTGGGCGAACTGCTCTGTTTCCACTTGCGGGAATGCCACCAGCTCCCATATCGCCACCACCGGACGATCTTGGAACTATGACATTTTGGTCTCCGCCTCGTGCCTGCGAAATCATAGTATCTAATTTGTTTTCTACATCAATAACTTCGTATTCATCACGCTCACTGTCTCCGTTACTATCACCATTTCTACCATTTTCAAATATATTAGCTAGATTTTGACTAGAGTCCCGATTCAGGTGTGGCAGTGAATCTTCATTGTCCTTTTTGTTATTTAGTTCGGATTTCTTTTTCATTTTTACCACACTGTCAATCAACATCGGTTCAACCGATAATGAACCATTCGCGGTATTTTGCACTTCATTATTGTTATTTTCACAAACATCATCGAGAAAAGTGTCAGAACCATAACCATTATCACCTCCACCATTTTTACCACCACCTTCAACAGCGAGCGAAGCAGACTATAAGAAAAACAAAGGATATTGGCAGATGACAATTTGGCGCACAATTCATAAACAATTTTCAAATTTTTAAAGCTAGAACAGAATTCAGAAGTTAATGAGCTAAATTTTTCAGAAAGCAATAGCCATATTTGTAAGTGGCATTTTCCCTGTGTCCTCCCTTCTAATCTCCTCTTTGCACCTAAGAGCAGATTAACTACCACTCAGGCACCTAAGCTTGAGCTTTATAAGGGTTATTCTGACATTGCTTTAGCCTCATTTTGGGAGCCCCTTGGTTAATCTGTCACAACGAGAAAGTGGTATGACAACAATCAAAGCAGCAAGGTTCTCAAATAGTTGGTACAGTGAATTTTACACTTAGGAACTGCCTCATGACAGAATAAGTGTCGACACTGCATACGGAAAAACCCAAAAAATAATATACATCCAATAACTTTAGTTCGCTAACTTCTGGTAAAATTATTAACAGTAGTAACACCTGCCCTAGGCTGAACAAGAATGTCAATAATAGACAAATTAATAAAGCTTTGGAAATATAAAAAAGGCTATTTCGAAAACTTTCACAACATTATGTGATATTACACAATAACTACTATACATCCATTAAGCTGCAATTGCATTCACGCAATAACTTCTATTCTCTCATTAAGCACAATGCCATAAAATATGTAGACCATTAAAAACAGTTGTGAAAATCTCAATTTAATTTACAACCAACATTTAAACCGTTCACTTCAATCTTCTGAAAAGGATGTTGGTCATCGGTTGAAAAATTTGGTGCAAATAAAATGAATTTACAAAACATTTTTAGTGTCTCTACTTCGTTAAGTTAAAAAAAATTACTTGCCTCTTTAATGTGATCGTAAGTATCAGAAAATTCATCTCCATCACTTTCAGCTTGTTCTCCAAATCCATTGACCTTTCCTGATTCTAAAACCAAAAATCATTAAACTAGTAGACAACACAACTTAATAGATGAAATATATAATATATCTCTTACAAGAGAAGAACCCAACTCCGTATATAGCAGTTATTTAATTGAAACACGTACACTTGCAGGCTCCCATTGATTTAACAAAATATGTTTCGTAAAAAATTGTGAAGCGGAAATTTGTTATTATAGAAAATTTCTAAAACTTTCATCTGAACAATCGTTCATACGTAAGTAAATATTCCCTACACAGAGTATAATTTTTACATTTCACAAATTTTGTAAGAGCAATACATTAAATAAAATTTGACGGGTGATGTGGGGTATGTTTCCGCAGATTGGCGAGAAAATCACATCCGATGAAAACAGCCTAACCCTGGTGAAGGAAAAAGAGAATAATTCTCTCTAAAATCTATATTACATAGCTTTAATATTATTTAAAGGATGTCTTGCCCTCGCTAAACATTTTCGTTTATAGATAATTTATGAGAGATTTATCTGTTTAAAGGGAATATAACCTTTAATTTTTCAAATTTCCCTGTACAGTAGCGTCAAACACTTAAAGCCAAAGGCAAGAATGACCAGAGATGCAAACGTTGGTGTTCCACACCAAATACCCGAGGTAATATTTCCTTTAAAGGACAGTTTGGAGGGATTTTTTTTTATATATATGAAATTATTATATTATGATTATATTCTACTTCACAGGGACATTTCTGTTTATAGGCTAGTTACGAGTGACATTTCTGTTTATAGGCTAGTTACGAGGGACATTTCTGTTAAAAGAACAATGCAGAGGAACATTTCTGTTGAAAGAATAGTGCAGAGGGACCAGGGTTGGAAAAAAAACGGCTTTTATTGAAAAAATCCAGACCAGTGGTTTTAATTGGCTATAACCGGTTTTTATCGGTTATAACTGGCTAAAATATAACCAGTACCTTTTACTTATTTAAGTAGAAATTGTCTGCAGTTATTGTCGTAAATAAGAAACTAAACAAATAAAGCGAAATAACTATATAAAATAACTGAATTCTTTTGATTTCCTCGGAAAATTCCCCCCAGTTTTTGTGTATGACGCACCGACAGAAGCGAGGCAGTGAACTTTCGAACTTTAAACCGACCGAAAAACTGGCCAAAGTAAACTGGTTTCTAAATATGAAACAAAAAATAAACAAAATTTCTAAATTAAAACTATTAATTTACTAAAATATTTATATTGTAATTTTTTTTTAAAAAGCCAAAAAAATCCGGATTTTTTCAAGTGGCTATAACCGGTTTTAACCAGGTGGCTATACCCGGTATGGCTAGTTATATGCCAACCCTGGTCCTGGGGCCAATGGCTCTTAAAAAAGATCAGGGTGCCCCTTAAAATAAATCATTTTGAGGGAGTAGCAGGCCAATGGAGCCACCAAATTTGATAAAAATATCTATGAAAAAAATGTCTGGGAAAATATTTTTTGAGCCGTCTCAGAAACGCTGTTTGCCTACCGTAGTCAAAAGCGAAATCTAGCGGTAAAGTCAATAAATGTTTGCTTAAGTAACGTAACCAATTTAAATTCTCGTATCTCCCCTCCAATTCCACCTCCCCCCCCAGGTCAGTGGCCCTCAATAAAAATAAACTTAAGGGGGGCTGGGAGACCATAGTGCCTCCGTTAAAAATATCACTATTTCCAAGTTTGACCAACCCATACGCACAATTGACACAAGGCCAAGCACACAGCATAGAAGGAAAGACCAAACAATTTTTGGGATTAATATAGTATTTTTTTAATGAACTAAAATCTTGAAGGGAAAAACTTTGGATTAAATTAAGTGGTCACCAGGGCCACTAACACCCCAATCATTTAGTTTTTAAACTGGCCCAGCTAATTTTTAAACTGGCGATTGGCCTGTGATAGTGCCTTATTTCTCACACTGCACTGAAGATTAAAAGCAGGAAGACCAAGGGCATTTGCCTATAAGTAAAACTTTTACTGAAATTTATTTTCTGCAAGACAAAAATTAACTTAATTTCTTCAGTTAGGCCCCTATAGCATAAGAAGTATGTGATTAAAGCAGACCATTCCTAATCAACATGGAAAATCAAACTAGAAATTGTACAAAAACAGCACAATGATACCTTTTGCGTTTTTCATCTTCTGATACAGATGGTATGGGGATGAATTACCAAAAGATGAGACTACATGAAATAAACCCAAAAAAACAATAAATGCACAAATACATGCACAAGCCAGAAGCAAAAATAATCATGCACAAGTAAATGAAGGTATACTTAGAAACCAAACAAAAAAAGGGAAACGATCAAAATGCTTTTTTAGCAAACATTTCGAAATAAAAATATATCCACCACTCAACAAAAAGAACAAAGCAAAATTCTAAAGGTTAAAATACCATTTGAAGAGTGAATTTAAAAAGTTTTTTTTACCAATGATAACATTTATTAGATTAACTATATTTCAGATCTGAACGTTTAAAAAATTCACTAGCGCTTTTGGCAAGCAAAAACAGTTTCAATAAACAGCTAAAATAGTTTGTTTTTATAAAACCATAAATTTTAAACAATTTTTAAATATTTAGGATAAAACAAACAGTTAAAAGTTCTAAAAATTACTATGGGCCTGGGCGCTGCCAAATTAGGTCATTGGTTAAGAAAATAGGTTTAAATTACTGAAACTGCCGAATGTACATTAACCAAATTTTTTATGTGATAAACTAAAATCTAAAAAACCCCACAACAAATCCAGAGAATATGAATATTAAAATAGGATATAGTTAAATTGACAAGGACCAATGCGTATGTGACCAACCAACACAAAAAATGTTAATCTACTAAAAATTATGGCAGTTATTATGTCACAAATATTTAGATTACTAACTCACTAAGCACTTTAGAGGATTTTTATGTACCAATGTTTATTTATTTAGTCAGACCGTAATTAATAAAATTTAGAAATTTAAATAGACTTACCGAAATCAGGCGACTCCTTTTCGCCATTCAGAAGTGGCTGGCAATTAGATTTTGATAACGGCACAACTTCGTAAAAAGGACCAAGCAGATCCATAAATTGGGAAACACTTTCGGTATATGACATAGTTTCTATAATCTGATGGCAAAAAAAATTTTTACAACTCCATAAAGCCCAGAGGAAATACCGTTTTCCACTGAAGTCAAGCAAATTTTTCCCTGAACCAAATTTCCCAAACCAGAAATTTTGTCAATTTCTTGAAACAGCAATTGGTCCAATTTAAGTAGTCAGATATATTATATTTTCTTATGTATTAGACTTAGCATTTAGTTTTCAAGATTTTAAAATCAATTTTTAAATTTTTATTGATTAAGCCGTGATTTAGAAAATTTCCGTACTTTTAAGCTAATTCCAAATTCTTGGGATCTATGCCTACTTTTAACTCTAAGAAAATGTGTACACCAGACTTCAGACTTCAAATGACTGTCATAAAATTTCACTTCGCTAAAAAATTTAGTCTTCAAGAGATTTTATAATTTTTTTTAAAGACTTTGCTTGAAACATTCGGTTTTTTTTTGACTTCATGAAATGTGTACACCAGATTTCGCAAGTGACTAGACAATCGCTTTTAATCAATATCTGACTCCTCAAATATTACCATCCAAAACCAAACTAATAAGCTTAATTTTT
Organism: Leiobunum rupestre; assembly: GCF_980474605.1. Classification (NCBI taxonomy): domain Eukaryota; kingdom Metazoa; phylum Arthropoda; class Arachnida; order Opiliones; family Sclerosomatidae; genus Leiobunum; species Leiobunum rupestre. The sequence continues at coordinate 673,221 of NC_143394.1, forward strand.
CCCTACAAAAGCCAAAAACAGAATTACCATTTTTTAAATCACAAAAAACTAAAGCAAAAGTAGTTAAAGCTAAGATATAATTTGTTATTTCATTAACTAAAAGTAATAGAATAAAACCCATCACCTTACGAAGCCATTAATGCCAGAATTCGAACCATTTGTCCAGGTTAAAGCATGAAGTAGACAATCTCAACATTTACATAACCAGGCTTGCGTGTCGATCCCCCCTTCCCTCCTAACCTTTGATTCATCGTGTCCGTGGTCTTCTTTCAGCTTTCCTATTACCTGTTTCAATTCATCAACGTATTTTTCCATGGCTTCTTCTTTGGCCATGTTGCCCAAATTTTTCCAAGCATCCCTACAATTAGTAGGATAACATACATATTACTCACATTATGGCCTAATTTTCAAAGTTATAGGACTAAAAATTCAAGAAAAATGCAAGCTTACCATTTGGCTTTTCCAACAACATCCCAAAAGCTAGGCTTTCCTACAGTACAAGGACCCTCAGTGGCTTGTTTGAAATATGAATAAAATTTGAGTTGTAAATCCGTTGAAGGTTGAAAAGAGCCTTTACATATAGAAAAATTTATTAATACAGGATAAAGGTTGTAAATTTACACAAAAAATGGGACAGAAACTTTGTGAAACTAATTTATGCAAAAAAAAAGCTATTAACTAGCTTAATATTAATAACTTTAGTCTGTTTGTGATAATAATTCAAAGTTTAGTGTTACGTTTAAGGATTAATTATAGCACTAAAAACAAATTACCTTTTGAAGGAAGATTCCTAATAACATTAACCGCTGCTTTGAATCTATCTTCTGTACTCATATTGAGAATGTATTTGAAAGCAAATAAAAGCAAAGGCCAAGAAGTACCGAACTTAAAATTTGGTTTAATTATTACTAATCTAGTTTCAATATTACATAAACTAATTAATAAACGTTATTACTTGCTAAATAATAACTGCGCACTATTTGAGAAACATTTGAGGATAATTTATTTTTACTTCCTCAAAACAAATATACCTCAGCTTAGCTAGTCAGCTGTTGAATTTAAAGAGTTTCTCCTTATCGTCGACTAAAAGCAAATAACGCGTAACGTTTTGGCGGGAATTTTGAAAAATATTGATTTAAAATATTAAAAAAGGGTACCTAGAGCGCGACCTAGAGTTAAGAAAGTATTTAATTATTCATTTCGCTGTTGTCCTTAGGGATAAAGACTATGTTGAGACTATGTAACTGGTTTTTCCCTGTCACGAAAGGGAGCACACAGTGTTCCAGAGACCCCAAATTGTAGAATAAAATCCATGAAAGATAATGTGGAAATATTTTTACATATCACGGCGGGAGAGTTTCGTTTGGCCGACCACCAAATACACGTTACGCCGACTGTCCATTTGGCCGACTGCACGTTTGTCTGACCGAGAAGTCGGCCAAATGGACTGCTCATTTTTCCGCGACTGTACATTTGGCCGACTACTACTCCCGGCATACTTATGTTTACTTAAACAAAGTTCGGTGGCAAAAAAAAAAGAAAATTTAGCATGCTTCTCATTCCCCCCAGCCCCTCACGCGGCCTTGGCAGAGGCGGGCAGAGTCAACCGTAAATTTCGCACTTAACTGACTTTACACACATTTTGCCACCGAACTTTGGAGCCCCTTTAAGAAAAATCGTTCTTATGACTTTTTAATTGGTCTGTAGCCATAGAAATCTCATAGGTAACTAGAATGCTGCCGCCTACGGCCGAGCTTGACGCCAGTTCGCCTTGAACCTTCAGCCAATGAGAGGCCGTAGAGTGGTTCCGCCAAGGAGGATAATAATCCTCCTTGGTTCCGTTACTATAGCGAGAGATAGGTGACGTCATTATCTCCGGTAACATTAAATTCTTGGCAGAACCGCTCTTTGAGCTCTGATTGGCTGAGATCTGGCTTCGTCTGCCACGGAGTTTGGGCCATTTGCCAGTTACACGGCAGCATTCTAGTTACCTATGAGATTTCTATGTCTGTAGCCGACGCTAGAACATAGGCGCTTACGCGTTACCTCGGAGAAGCTAGTGCCGTTACGCCACCTAGCCTAGTTTCGGTAGTGAATAAAACAATATCGGAAGCCCTGTTATCTACATGTCGAACAGTCTCATCGGTGTCGTGTTTTCTTTTCAAAGCATTGATACTGATCTTGTGAATTTAAAGGGGCTCCAAAGTTCGGTGGCAAAATGTGTGTAAAGTCAGTTAAGTGCGAAATTTACGGTTCACTCTGCCCGCCTCTGAGAAGGCCGAGTGAGCAAGGACAGTAGCAGGAAAAAATTTCGATTTTAAACGTCTTCATATTCACGGGGAGTTAGATGTAAATAAACCGCGGCCATTGTTAAGACGTGGTTCACCATGGACAGTATTATTGTAGTTAATTTTTACCATTTTGATGTTAAATTAAAAATAAAAGAGTGTAAATAAAAAAATGCCCATTTGTTTTGAACACTTAAGCCTCGTCAAGAACCGCTAAAATTTAGGTTACCGCCATTTTTTTTCCAACAGAGGCCGCCAATACACTTTCTCGTCCCTGTATCTACTGTCCTTGGAGTGAGGGGCTGGGGGAAATGAAAAGCATGCTCTATTTTTTTTTTGCCACTGAACTTTGGAGCCCCTTTAATCCTTACGGCAGTAAATATGAACTTAAATTGAAGTGACCCATAATTCCGACTTTCCCATCATTTTATCTCACACAACCTTCACAATAGCTTCATTTTCAAGAGATTTATTGCAGAAATAACAAGAGTTAGATGGGTGGTGAATTTTAAACGCGGTTACATGAAGAGCGGCGGGCGCGTTTTAAGTCAACGAAGGCGCCAAATTGTAAGACGCGTTTCGGGTACAACGTTAAAACCGCGAATACGACACAACGATTGCTCGTACGTAAAATGTTCATAGAACATTTTTTGTAGGAAATAGCTGGGTCCTAATCAAAGACTATATATACGCTTCGCTAAATAGACTGGCATGTTCAATGGCTCCACTTGCATACGATAGCAGACGCTAGTCAAAATTTTCCCTGCGCTTCAGATTGCTACTAGTGGCGCCTCTAACGGCTGGTCCCGTGTTTCGAAAGTGTTAACAGGTTTTTTGTATGGACACTCCTGTCTAGTAAGCGAAGCGTATATATAGTCTTTAGTCCTAATGTTCGTAATTGGGTTTATAGCCGTATATACAATACTAACGTAAATATTCGCGATAAACAATTAATATGCACCGGTTTCCCTCATCATCATTGCGGGTAAAACAACTATTACTAACAGTAACCTGTGAAAAGAAATGTTTTGTTTGAGTAATTACTCCTAAATATTCTTCATTTTTTATTTAAAAAAAACTAGCTTTCTATGATTTGAAAGAAACGCGTTTTCTAGTGCGTTCTTAGCGATTGGAAATTATGGTAAAAAGAAAACTATTTCTAACACTAACCTGTGAACGGATGTTTTCTTTTGTGTATTTACTCTTACATGATTTAATTACGCAATTTTGAGCCATTCTTCAATTTTAGTTAAACATAAGTCGCTTTAAAGATGTAAAAAAAACCGCGTTAGCGTCGAGCTAAAGTCGGCCATTTAATCTTAGGCGAAATCACGGCCAACTTTGATTTCTCGCGCATCTCGCGCTACAGCGGCCATCTCATTCGTTGACGTTTCTGTGTTAACCTATGAGCAAAAGATGTGTATGACGTCAGCGCCCCTAGCGGATTATTATTTTTAGTATAGTTTTTACATTGAAGACAATATAACCACCGAGCGTGGCGCTGACCTCCAACACATTATAGTACAGTTTATAGGGGGGAAATCCTTGCGAGGTTCGGGAACTGATACCTCTAAGGATACTCGTGTTAGAGTACTGAAATTTGCTACACATCCTCATCAGGATTGAGGGTCTTTAGTTTAGAAATTTCAATGACCTTGAACCTTGTCTTCAAGGTCATCCAAAAACTAACATTAATACTTTGCTCAAATGCTATTACCCTGGCTGTGTTACATCCGGTTTTTTTAATAAGTTAAAATTACCCAATGGACGCTTCAATAAAAGATCCTCGGTTTCTACTCCCCTCTCCAAATTCATCTGGGAAGGAGCTATTTCCGGTCGGTCGGTTAAACGGTTAGAATGGCTAGCCAAAAACTAATATATTATTTAAGCCAATTGGAGACGCGTTTTTGCCCTCATGAGAATTTTGCGTCAGATAAGAAACGCATCGGCTCACGTGTATAAGGAACATACTAATGCTAATTTTCGATAATATATTTTAAGGTAAAATATATAATGTTACTAAAACTAAGTATAAGAAGATAATATTGTTATTATTATCATCCTCTTATGGTATAAATAATTAAAATTATATGTAATATTTTTATAATACCGGGCAATTTTAAAGCTTCTCGTGTAGGCAGAGTTAATTCATTTCGTATAAAATTATCTTTTGGAAAAAGACGAAAACTCATTCATTTAGAACTAAACATATTACTTTTGCAGTACGGTATGCAACAAGTGTTTCCTTTTAACCAGGTAACGTTTTTGGAATGTTAATGCTTAGCAAAAAACCGATGTTACGTTCGAGAAAGTTTGCAGCTTTCTAATATTTCAACAAGCACTATATAAATAATAACTTATGAGTCCTGGCTGTCGGAAATATTACTTCTTGGCAATTTCTGGGAAGATGTTTTATTTAAGCGCCTATTAAAAAAGGCCAGGAAATTGTTCTGTTCCATTGTGTTCGTCTACTTTTAAGAAGACCAAAGTGTCATTTCATCAGTTTCCAGCTGATTGCGTAATCGTAGGATTTGGAACCAGAAATACGTCACTACCTACTTGGTGGCATCGAATATAATTACCGTCCGAAACGAAAAGAATGTTTATCAACATCATCCAGTAATCTTAATTGAATCTGGATGAATTTTACTTTAATGTGAGGGTGGGACTACTAACAACTTGTAAGTTATCGGCATTCTTAGGCAAGAATGGATTAAGAGCAATTAACCAAGAAAAATTTGGGAATCTCTACATTTCTCTCTCAGAAAAAAGTTAGTGTTAACCCATATTGTGAACTGTGAGTGACAGTAGCGGCGCTAAGGTTTTTTCACAGGTGGGCTTATTATTTTGTGGCCCCTAAGAATTTTGTGGCCCTTAGCGGGAACCTTGGGTTGGCCATATTTCGCAAAAGTGGTGAAATCGAAAAACCCAATATTTTCCAGCAAGCGAGAAGTTTTATATTATTGCGGCTCTCGTAGCGTTTACTGGACCCCTACTGACCTTGTATCCGACCTGGAGGGGACACGTGCATGCCCGGCGTATTTCCCTAAATTCCCTTAAGCCGCTTTCTTTTCTTTCTATTGGACATTAAACTTTCTCTCAATTTCCGCTCCCTTCCTCCCGAATCTAACTGTTAATGGTCTACTATCTTCTTGAGTAAACAAATTGATTTTGAAAGATTTGTTTTCCAGAAATGCGTTTCTTAGCAATAATACAAATTTCTAGAGATAAAAAAATTCATAAATTCAAATATGTAGCCCTTTTAATATAAATATGTGGCCCCTCTCAGAAATGCAGGGGGGCTAAAGCCCACTTCAGCCCACCCTTAGCGCCGCTACTGGCGAGTGAGTCTGTGACTATTATAAATTTGGAATGCTTACATGTCTCATACATAGATTTTCAGCAATCTTCAACATTGTCCGACTTTGTTCACTGTAAAAATAATATCATAGTTTTATTATCTGCATTACATTTACTACTTATTTACTTAAATTGAAATTAACTTTGTAAATATTGAAACAACTTTCTATCAAAGAACTGTAAGAAAAAAATCGGAAAACAACAGCTGATAAGCGGACACATGACTAGTTCTTTTGTTTACATTATTAACGTTGACAGCCTAGTTTTCTCGGTGCGTATTTTGATTTAAAAAATATCCAAATTAAAGATTACGGAAATAAATTATAACCTTAAAATTACACAATTAGTAATAATTAATGAAACTCTAAAAATGGGAACGTTTTCGCCTTATACTGCAGCCATTTATCAGTTGTTACGTCAGCGCCAAAGATCGATGTAGGAAAATAGTGAACTAATTTAACTTTCGCAATTTTCAGGCGATTGCCGGGGCCGCTATCGTCGCGAGCAGTGTGAGCGCGTGCAGGGGGCCGTGCCGGAGCTTAACGAAATTGTTGCCTTGTACTTTGGAGGAGATGGGCCAAATCTAAGTAGAGTGTGAAATTTTTCCAGTTTGACATCCAAATCGAAGGCCGTCCCTAAAAGTAAAGGCTCCGGGCAGCTATAGGAGCAACAAACACAAGGAAAAAGCAGCTAGCCTTTAAACGCGCTAACGCGATGTTGTGCACCAATTTCATTGAACGAACCTTTACGCTAAATTTTCCCCTTCCAAAGGCAGCAGGTGCTTAAGCGTTTAACCAATTAAAATTGTACGCAAGAAAATCCACGATTTTGACGGGTTTCGTTCTCTTGGTGTGGGGTGCTGTGTTTGTTGCTCCTAGCTGTCAATGACTTTCAACAGTTTGGAGAGATAAGGGAGGCGATCTACCGATAGGGGCCCCTGCGGGCGGGGGAAACTGGGGGGGGTGAAACGGGCCCCTGTAGGGGCCCCCATTTTGCGTACATTTTCGGCGGGTCAAAAGGTTAGGTCAATAGGTTAGATGATTTACCCTGGGTCAATAGGTTATCTGCCCCTATGGTGCTGTGGACACGATGTTATGCAAACAGCCGTTAAATAGGGGAAATAAGGGTGAAACAGGCCCCTGTAGGGGCCCCATTTTGCGTACATTTTCGGCAGGTCAAAAGGTTAGCTGATTTATGAGGTCAATAGGTTAGATGATGTCGCTATTCGGCAGGTGGTGTGGACTGACACGATGTTATGCAAACAGCTATAAACCGTTAAATAGGTCCGTCAAAACCTATCCGTCATAGTGAATGTCGGGCCTAGGGCACCTGTCTTTCGAGTTGGTAATAAATAGTTCAAAGGGTTTTCGCCGATAAACACTTTCAAACACTTTCGGGCGCCTAAGGGGTGTAAAAGGGTAAAATAGCGGGTGGTCATCGGTGAAAGTGTTTTGGGAAAAAAGAGCAGAGTGTATACAAATTATAAGGTTTTATTATTGCTCCCAATCGCTAGAAATTGGCTTTTTTTCCCATTCACTATAAATCGCAGCAGTTTGCCAGAATTAGTTTTATCTCTCCGAAATAATTAATGTACCCAAAATTGGACCGCCAGTTTATTATTCTTTTTAGGGGGATCTCTATGGGCGTTTAACATTACAATAAAGCTAAAAGGTCCAGTTTGGGGTACATTTGGTCCAAAATGGGGTACATAGGGGCGAAAATGGTGACTTTGGTCGTTTTTAGGGTACATTTGGTCCATTTGGGTCCATTTTTGGGTACATCCGAATTGCAATTGGAAAAACGAAGAGCCGTAATTTGTTCCACCCATCCCTAAACTCCTTAAATTTATTGCTATAATTTATTTATCGCTGGCGAACCCTAAAATATAATTAATAAGGACAAGTTATTTAAATTTAATTTAGAACTTTTGTTTACATGATTACGACTAATCCGATATGATATATAATCCGTTTAAATCGTAATTTATCTATATAATTGTAATTAATTCGACATTTTAAAGGGTTGAAACGAACGACCTTCTGCAACTTGTATAAATAATTTAATTAAAAGTTCTAAATCACGTATTTGTAGTGTCTAGCCGCAGTATCGTCTGACATACGAGGGACAGCGACTTCCCACCCCCACCACACCCCACAGTCGCATTCGAATCTTCTTTAACTAAGAACTCTCTGCATAATTAATTTTTATAAAGTAAAAAAATAACCTTATTAATAGTTAATTAATAAGCTATATAAATAATTATGCTTTATATGCTTTACGTAATGTGTTTACTGCTATATTAAGCTATTTTAAATACCATTATTGTCTCAAGTACATACCATAAATATAATATAGCAAATTTGAGGGTGTGTATTGACAATATAAATACCAAAACAGTAAAAAAAATAACCTTGTTTAGCGTTTTACGATTAGAAATTTATTATCAATGATCGTTATATAGTGATATACCATTTCTTATCTTGATAAGTTTACAGATAGAGGTAACCATTATTACGTTACAATGCGGTTTTTGTTATGGAACCAATGACAATAAGCTTTAAAATTTGCTTATCTTTGAAAAAACGTCTCTTATTTCCAAGAACTTGTATAATTATCTAGAATGTACTAGAGCTATTAGATATTTTGGATGAAAGGTGATCTAAAATTTATGCTTGTTTACTTAATTATTTCATTTAACCTCATTTTGCGTATGATCACTCTAGTACAAACATTGATCATAATCGATATCCTGAAACAATCATCAAATTGATAATATTATATTTTTAATGATTAATTAATCGCTTGTTTTATTTTTTTATTACCTTAAGACATTTTCTCGTTATTTAATAAATTAATTGTACATTATTTATCGTTATTTAGTTTTTCGTTGAGCAAAGTTTTTTGTCTATGATTATTTGATAAAAAACGTCTCTTATTCACAAGAACTTGTATATTTATCGAGAATGTACTAGCGCTATTAGATATTTTGGAGGAAAGGCGATCTAAAATTTATGTCTATTTACTTAATTATTCCATTTCACTCTAGCCTTAACCCAACCAGTGTTTATTCTTTATATTTAAATAAAGCATATGATGTTTTTTATATTGACAACATTCAGATTAAACAGAAGCGAAGATATAAGAAAAGGTTTTTATTGGAATATCCATTTCAGAAGACCAACGTCAGTGAATGAATTGGGCTAAATTTGGAATGATGTAATGAATAAGGGAATTATACATAACATAAAACTGAATTGTTGGAAGATACAGGGTTATATCAAATGAAGGTGCTGAATAAGTAAACGTTATCTGAAACACTTAACTTGGAAGAAAATCAAAATAGGGCTGATATTATTTCTACCCTCAGAACCCACATTTTATACTTTATATACGGAGATCCCTCAAAAATCGAGAACAGTTTATGAATAGACTCGGTTCGAGTAAAACGTATGTGTTTGTCTTCTTCGAATATAATCCAAATGGGTCGAAACAAATATATTCAGTGTCCAAGTTGCGAGAAACGAATACGGGGCTATAGATTAAGAACCCATAAATGTAAACGTACATCGTGTACAACATGCAATAAATCGTTTAAATCACAACTGAGTCGGCATATTAGACGGTGCAGTCTAAGCCCTCACAAAGTAAACTTAGGTAAAGTAGAAGCGGAAATTGATAAACAACGAGTCCGCGCAGAAGCCGTTGCTCGATCGGGACTACCATCGCATCTTTTTGGAAATTTGACAAGTGCTTGGGTGGAACAAATGAAAACCCCTAAACGAATAAACAAAGATATAGAACTTAGACCATGGCAGAAAAGTTTATTGGAACATTTAATTCTCTCAGACAGAAAAATAATATTTGTAATAGGAAAAGATGGAAATGAAGGAAAATCGTGGATGTTAAATTACTTGAAATCCCGTAAGCCCAATTTTGTACATTGTCAGCAAGTGACAGTTTCGGGGAGTGAAATGCTTTTTCAATTGAAAAAAGTTTGCTCTGGTGTGAACCACTTTTTCTTTAACACCTTGAGAAGTATAAAAATATGCGACGAACACTTGGCAGTATTTGAAAGTTTAAAAGATGGTGAAATTGTTAGTACGAAATATAATTGTGTGAGTATAAATATTAGTACTCCAAATGTAATTTGTGTTTTTGGAAATTATATGCCTGAATCTTACGGTTTAAGTTCTGATAGAATTGTACGATTTTATATAAAAAATAATTATTTATGTAAATATTAATTATAAAAAATATGTATAGTAGAAATGTTAATATAAAATTTGCATAATTGAGGACGTGTGAATATAAAAATAGTAAACTTAAGGTTGTTTGTGTTTAATTCCCGATTTTTTTGGTATATGTTCATATTATAGCCGTCCTCAGGTTATCTATATAAAAACAAATGGTTGTATAAAAAAATGAAAAGAAAGAATAATAAAATTGTTGATTTAAACCAGAAAAGGTTTATTTCATATACATTTCTACGTGTTTTTATTTCACTGTAATAAAGTCTCTAACACTTATGAATAGATAATTGTATAATTGATTTACAAGTTATTAGAGTTAGAAATTTAGTCTTAGCAATTGTTTTTTCACGCTTTATTTAAGTCAAGCAATAACATTTTTAAAAATGAAAGCTGTTAAACGAAATAAAATAAGCATTTCTGAACTTTTTATATTAATTATGTTTTATTATTTATAACGATATGGATTTCAATACATTTGAAGAAGCGAGTAAACTCAGCTTATCAGACTTGGGCAAAGTGGTTTTTAATTGATGGTGTTAAATAATAAAATATACTTCAGCTTTTGAATAAGATTTTTTTCTATCCAACCGATATCCTTTATATAAAAGCTGAAGTAATTTATCCATTCAATTCAACAAGCATTAAAAAACCCGGTTCAAGTCAGAATAGCTGTGCAAAGTATTAATAACGTAGAAAATGTTTTTGGGGGTTCCATTGACCTGATGAAAAATTTTCATATGATAAAGTTACTGGACTGATGGAAGCTTCAGTGTTTTCAGAGCGAAGTCTTAATTGCATATTCTAAGTTTTTTTAAAAACAAGTTTATTTCTAAAAATGAAAAGGACATGTTTTATCGGGGGCAAACTTTTTCCGTGTGAATGGAGAAATGATAATTAAAGAGTTAGCTATTTACGATGCGGAAACGGAGAAGCATAACGTCTGGACCTTTAAACCACCATATCCATATTCCAGTCTTACGGAAGACGATAAATGGCATTATAGATGGTTGTATTGGAACATTTGCGATCTCCGTTGGGACGACGGACAGGAAGACTACAACAGCCTAGGAGCCCTCGCGAATTATATAAAAGAACAAGGGTTAAAGTTTTTTTTGGAAAGGTTTAGTAAAGGCCAAAGTTTTATCGGATTTCATAGGAGTTAACGTCAAGAACGTCGAGGATTTAGACTGTCCTAAATTATCTACCATTCTTTGTATAAGTACTCCTGAACATTGTCATTTTCACCGTGACCATAATAATTGCGCCGTTGTGAAATCTCACAAAATCGATGTGTGGTACCGAAAAATCGTGTGTAAGAAAATATAAGTCGTTTTAATATTATTTTTGTTTCATCACATTGGTTTTACGTTATGTCTGTTTTCTAAAATTACGTTTCTTAAATAGCGTAACGTATTAAAGTTGAATAAAGAGTTTTTCATTTTATTTTAATTTTAGTGTTTTTATAATATCTTTCTGACTACATGTGTATTGTTTAACTTCTTTCATTTTTAAAAATGTAATTGCTTGATTTAAATAAAGCGTGAAAACTATATGTATGCATAAATATTTTTTCGTCCCAAAGTTTTACCATTGTACTGTCAGACTTTTAAAAATCCCTGAAGAAGGAGGAACAGTTCCTCCGAAACGTTCGATTATTTAAATAAATATATTGTGAATTTTAAAAACGGTTAAAGTCTCTTTTCACTAAGTATTTTTCAATATTTGAATATCGGAATTGTATTTTGCCGCGTTAAAAGTAGAGTTTAGATGTATAGTCGTTTTAAGAAATACTCGTGATATAGGTTCAAGTGCCAAGCATATTTAAGTACTACAATGATATTAAAATAAAGTTTAAAAATATTTCCATTCTACGTTACTTTAACAACGAATATTCTATGACGTCAAAACACTCAAATCCATGTTTCAAATTCAAATTAACCGCGCAAAACACTTAAATCTATGTTTTCATTTGATTTTTAAATTAACCGCGACGCGCCCCCCAGACCGCGCCCCCCGAGAAATCCGCGCCCCAGACCGCGTGTTTTGCGCGGTTAATTTGAATTTGAAACATGGATTTGAGTGTTTTGACGTCATAGAATATTCGTTGTTAAAGTAACGTAGAATGGAAATATTTTTAAACTTTATTTTAATATCATTGTAGTACTTAAATATGCTTGGCACTTGAACCTATATCACGAGTATTTCTTAAAACGACTATACATCTAAACTCTACTTTTAACGCGGCAAAATACAATTCCGATATTCAAATATTGAAAAATACTTAGTGAAAAGAGACTTTAACCGTTTTTAAAATTCACAATATATTTATTTAAATAATCGAACGTTTCGGAGGAACTGTTCCTCCTTCTTCAGGGATTTTTAAAAGTCTGACAGTACAATGGTAAAACTTTGGGACGAAAAAATATTTATGCATACATATAGTGGAGGCTACTGTTCTTTAGCCGCGCGCGTTTTTTCTCAAAGGCTAGTCGACCCCCGTCGAAGTGTTATATGAGCAACGGGCTCGATATCTTCGTTCGCGCTCGAGGCTACTATTGTCTGAATGGGTGGGTTCTGCGAGGGGAGGAATTGGTTTGTTGTGGGTGTGTGAGAGGGTGAGGCCCATAAACACGTTTTAAAAAGTGGAGAAAACGTGGCTACGTTAAAGGGACCATCGTCACGGTTTAAACATTGCGCAGATTTATTTTTTTAAATTTCGATGGATTCGCGTACCTTAAAATTTGTGTTTTATATAATTTTGGGTCGAGCTAGTATGTATATTGAGTCCCACCTAGCATTATGGCCCCAAAAACACGAAGGTGTTCGCTAAGGGGATCGAGACCTACTGATTTAAGATTTTTGAAAAAAGGAGGAACAAGGGGAATACCAAAATAGGCCTCACTTCAATTTAAATGCACTTTTTGAAACTTAATACTTTCATATGCTACACTGCCGAAACGTTGGATTTTTTAAATATATATATTAAGATTTTTAAAACCGTTTAAAGTCTCTTTTCATTTGGTTTTTCACAATGTGTTTTCTCTTCACTTCTAAAAATACTTAATTAAGTTAGTTTGTATGAAATACTTACTAATACCCGAACGATGGACTTTAGATTGGATAAGATTTGTAAATATCATTTCGAAACTAATAATTTTCACGCTTTATTTAAATCAAGCAATTACATTTTTAAAAATGAAAGAAGTTAAACAATACACATGTAGTCAGAAAGATATTATAAAAACACTAAAATTAAAATAAAATGAAAAACTCTTTATTCAACTTTAATACGTTACGCTATTTAAGAAACGTAATTTTAGAAAACAGACATAACGTAAAACCAATGTGATGAAACAAAAATAATATTAAAACGACTTATATTTTCTTACACACGATTTTTCGGTACCACACATCGATTTTGTGAGATTTCACAACGGCGCAATTATTATGGTCACGGTGAAAATGACAATGTTCAGGAGCACTTATACAAAGAATGGTAGATAATTTAGGACAGTCTAAATCCTCGACGTTCTTGACGTTAACTCCTATGAAATCCGATAAAACTTTGGCCTTTACTAAACCTTTCCAAAAAAAACTTTAACCCTTGTTCTTTTATATAATTCGCGAGGGCTCCTAGGCTGTTGTAGTCTTCCTGTCCGTCGTCCCAACGGAGATCGCAAATGTTCCAATACAACCATCTACAATGCCATTTATCGTCTTCCGTAAGACTGGAATATGGATATGGTGGTTTAAAGGTCCAGACGTTATGCTTCTCCGTTTCCGCATCGTAAATAGCTAACTCTTTAATTATCATTTCTCCATTCACACGGAAAAAGTTTGCCCCCGATAAAACATGTCCTTTTCATTTTTAGAAATAAACTTGTTTTTAAAAAAACTTAGAATATGCAATTAAGACTTCGCTCTGAAAACACTGAAGCTTCCATCAGTCCAGTAACTTTATCATATGAAAATTTTTCATCAGGTCAATGGAACCCCCAAAAACATTTTCTACGTTATTAATACTTTGCACAGCTATTCTGACTTGAACCGGGTTTTTTAATGCTTGTTGAATTGAATGGATAAATTACTTCAGCTTTTATATAAAGGATATCGGTTGGATAGAAAAAAATCTTATTCAAAAGCTGAAGTATATTTTATTATTTAACACCATCAATTAAAAACCACTTTGCCCAAGTCTGATAAGCTGAGTTTACTCGCTTCTTCAAATGTATTGAAATCCATATCGTTATAAATAATAAAACATAATTAATATAAAAAGTTCAGAAATGCTTATTTTATTTCGTTTAACAGCTTTCATTTTTAAAAATGTTATTGCTTGACTTAAATAAAGCGTGAAAAAACAATTGCTAAGACTAAATTTCTAACTCTAATAACTTGTAAATCAATTATACAATTATCTATTCATAAGTGTTAGAGACTTTATTACAGTGAAATAAAAACACGTAGAAATGTATATGAAATAAACCTTTTCTGGTTTAAATCAACAATTTTATTATTCTTTCTTTTCATTTTTTTATACAACCATTTGTTTTTATATAGATAACCTGAGGACGGCTATAATATGAACATATACCAAAAAAATCGGGAATTAAACACAAACAACCTTAAGTTTACTATTTTTATATTCACACGTCCTCAATTATGCAAATTTTATATTAACATTTCTACTATACATATTTTTTATAATTAATATTTACATAAATAATTATTTTTTATATAAAATCGTACAATTCTATCAGAACTTAAACCGTAAGATTCAGGCATATAATTTCCAAAAACACAAATTACATTTGGAGTACTAATATTTATACTCACACAATTATATTTCGTACTAACAATTTCACCATCTTTTAAACTTTCAAATACTGCCAAGTGTTCGTCGCATATTTTTATACTTCTCAAGGTGTTAAAGAAAAAGTGGTTCACACCAGAGCAAACTTTTTTCAATTGAAAAAGCATTTCACTCCCCGAAACTGTCACTTGCTGACAATGTACAAAATTGGGCTTACGGGATTTCAAGTAATTTAACATCCACGATTTTCCTTCATTTCCATCTTTTCCTATTACAAATATTATTTTTCTGTCTGAGAGAATTAAATGTTCCAATAAACTTTTCTGCCATGGTCTAAGTTCTATATCTTTGTTTATTCGTTTAGGGGTTTTCATTTGTTCCACCCAAGCACTTGTCAAATTTCCAAAAAGATGCGATGGTAGTCCCGATCGAGCAACGGCTTCTGCGCGGACTCGTTGTTTATCAATTTCCGCTTCTACTTTACCTAAGTTTACTTTGTGAGGGCTTAGACTGCACCGTCTAATATGCCGACTCAGTTGTGATTTAAACGATTTATTGCATGTTGTACACGATGTACGTTTACATTTATGGGTTCTTAATCTATAGCCCCGTATTCGTTTCTCGCAACTTGGACACTGAATATATTTGTTTCGACCCATTTGGATTATATTCGAAGAAGACAAACACATACGTTTTACTCGAACCGAGTCTATTCATAAACTGTTCTCGATTTTTGAGGGATCTCCGTATATAAAGTATAAAATGTGGGTTCTGAGGGTAGAAATAATATCAGCCCTATTTTGATTTTCTTCCAAGTTAAGTGTTTCAGATAACGTTTACTTATTCAGCACCTTCATTTGATATAACCCTGTATCTTCCAACAATTCAGTTTTATGTTATGTATAATTCCCTTATTCATTACATCATTCCAAATTTAGCCCAATTCATTCACTGACGTTGGTCTTCTGAAATGGATATTCCAATAAAAACCTTTTCTTATATCTTCGCTTCTGTTTAATCTGAATGTTGTCAATATAAAAAACATCATATGCTTTATTTAAATATAAAGAATAAACACTGGTTGGGTTAAGGCTAGAGTGAAATGGAATAATTAAGTAAATAGACATAAATTTTAGATCGCCTTTCCTCCAAAATATCTAATAGCGCTAGTACATTCTCGATAAATATACAAGTTCTTGTGAATAAGAGACGTTTTTTATCAAATAATCATAGACAAAAAACTTTGCTCAACGAAAAACTAAATAACGATAAATAATGTACAATTAATTTATTAAATAACGAGAAAATGTCTTAAGGTAATAAAAAAATAAAACAAGCGATTAATTAATCATTAAAAATATAATATTATCAATTTGATGATTGTTTCAGGATATCGATTATGATCAATGTTTGTACTAGAGTGATCATACCCAAAATGAGGTTAAATGAAATAATTAAGTAAACAAGCATAAATTTTAGATCACCTTTCATCCAAAATATCTAATAGCTCTAGTACATTCTAGATAATTATACAAGTTCTTGGAAATAAGAGACGTTTTTTCAAAGATAAGCAAATTTTAAAGCTTATTGTCATTGGTTCCATAACAAAAACCGCATTGTAACGTAATAATGGTTACCTCTATCTGTAAACTTATCAAGATAAGAAATGGTATATCACTATATAACGATCATTGATAATAAATTTCTAATCGTAAAACGCTAAACAAGGTTATTTTTTTTACTGTTTTGGTATTTATATTGTCAATACACACCCTCAAATTTGCTATATTATATTTATGGTATGTACTTGAGACAATAATGGTATTTAAAATAGCTTAATATAGCAGTAAACACATTACGTAAAGCATATAAAGCATAATTATTTATATAGCTTATTAATTAACTATTAATAAGGTTATTTTTTTACTTTATAAAAATTAATTATGCAGAGAGTTCTTAGTTAAAGAAGATTCGAATGCGACTGTGGGGTGTGGTGGGGGTGGGAAGTCGCGTTGGTGGAAATATTGTATCCCTTTGTACCGTCAAAGAGAAAAAAAAAAGTAAGTTTCTATTTTATTATATTTACCAAGGAGAATTATTATCCTCCTTGGTGGCACCACTCTACGGCCTCTCATTGGCTGAAGGTTCAAAACGAACTGGCGACAAGCTCGGCCCTAGGCGGCAGCATTCTAGATACATATGAGATTTCGATGGCCAAGAGGAAATAAAAAAGTACTGCCAACTTTTATTAGTGAAGTTGGCGTTGCGTGACGGAGACCGGCCGTTGAACATTTTATAGAAAAACCTATTTAAATACGCCAAAATAATATTATATCGCACAGCCATTTCCTCTTTAAAAATTCTAGAGCATCTACACACGATAAGATAGTTCTTGGAAATAAGAGACTTTTTTCAAAGATAAGCAAATTTTAAAGCTTATTGTCATTGGTTCCATAACAAAAACCGCATTGTAACGTAATAATGGTTACCTCTATCTGTAAACTTATCAAGATAAGAAATGGCATATCACTATATAACGATCATTGATAATAAATGTCTAATCGTAAAACGCTAAACAAGGTTATTTTTTTTACTGTTTTGGTATTTATATTGTCAATACACACCCTCAAATTTGCTATATTATATTTATGGTATGTACTTGAGCCAATAATGGTATTTAAAATAGCTTAATATAGAAGTAAACACATTACGTAAAGCATATAAAGCATAATTATTTATATATCTTATTAATTAACTATTAATAAGGTTATTTTTTTACTTTATAAAAATTAATTATGCAGAGAGTTCTTAGTTAAAGAAGATTCGAATGCGACTGTGGGGTGTGGTGGGGGTGGGAAGTCGCTGTCCCTCGTATGTCAGACGATACTGCGGCTAGACACTACAAATACGTGATTTAGAACTTTTAATTAAATTATTTATACAAGTTGCAGAAGGTCGTTCGTTTCAACCCTTTAAAATGTCGAATTAATTACAATTATATAGATAAATTACGATTTAAACGGATTATATATCATATCGGATTAGTCGTAATCATGTAAACAAAAGTTCTAAATTAAATTTAAATAACTTGTCCTTATTAATTATATTTTAGGGTTCGCCAGCGATAAATAAATTATAGCAATAAATTTAAGGAGTTTAGGGATGGGTGGAACAAATTACGGCTCTTCGTTTTTCCAATTGCAATTCGGATGTACCCAAAAATGGACCCAAATGGACCAAATGTACCCTAAAAACGACCAAAGTCACCATTTTCGCCCCTATGTACCCCATTTTGGACCAAATGTACCCCAAACTGGACCTTTTAGCTTTATTGTAATGTTAAACGCCCATAGAGATCCCCCTAAAAAGAATAATAAACTGGCGGTCCAATTTTGGGTACATTAATTATTTCGGAGAGATAAAACTAATTCTGGCAAACTGCTGCGATTTATAGTGAATGGGAAAAAAAAAGCCAATTTCTAGCGATTGGGAGCAATAATAAAACCTTATAATTTGTATACACTCTGCTCTTTTTTCCCAAAACACTTTCACCGATGACCACCCGCTATTTTACCCTTTTACACCCCTTAGGCGCCCGAAAGTGTTTGAAAGTGTTTATCGGCGAAAACCCTTTGAACTATTTATTACCAACTCGAAAGACAGGTGCCCTAGGCCCGACATTCACTATGACGGATAGGTTTTGACGGACCTATTTAACGGTTTATAGCTGTTTGCATAACATCGTGTCAGTCCACACCACCTGCCGAATAGCGACATCATCTAACCTATTGACCTCAAATCAGCTAACCTTTTGACCTGCCGAAAATGTACGCAAAATGGGGCCCCTACAGGGGCCTGTTTCACCCCCGTTTCCCCTATTTAACGGCTGTTTGCATAACATCGTTGTCCACACCGCCATAGGGGCAGATAACCTATTGACCCAGGGTAAATCATCTAACCTATTGACCTAACCTTTTGACCCGCCGAAATGTACGCAAAATGGGGGCCCCTACAGGGGCCCGTTTCACCCCCCCCCGTTTCCCCCGCCCGCAGGGGCCCCTATCGGTAGATCGCCTCCCTTATCTCTGTTTGGTAATGTAAAACCTAGGTTTCGTGGATTGGGTCTGCCTAATTTTGACTTTAAGAACCCTGTACAGGTATTCCTTAATTGGAGTTTTCGGTCGATTCCCATGATACGGAAATGAGTGCATATCTTTGCTATCTCTTTCCTGGACCAAACAAGTTTATTTTAAATTGATTACCTCTACTAGTTTTAACATCCTGTATACAGGTTGTTTTGAATAAGCATGTCAAGAACTCGACGGCGTGTTCTTTGGGTCCAGATGAGTTGAAAATGTCTAATAAACATGGGTCCTACAGTGCTTCGTTTCTGAAATATGGGCCTCCAAAAACTGTCCAAGACCACTAAAATCGATCAAATGTACGAACGGTATTCTGCCTTGAACCAAATTGTTTGCATTGAATAAGCCTTTGTTTTTTTGATGAAACGATCAGATTATTAACAAGTGCCAAAAGTTGATTAGTGAAATGTTAGAAGTATGTTTTGTTTAATAATGATCTTAGTTATGACAACCTAATTTAAATGACTCGATACCATTCAAAAACCAACATGTTAATTGTATTTTTGCTAAACATGCATATGGTACTAATAAAATTAATTAAATTTAAAGATAAGGTTCACAACATTATCAAAAATGGTTCAAAACGACCACTGCCGGCTCGAATACATGCATGGGCCCATCTAATGAATGCTTCACGAACTCTCGCAAAAATTCCACACCCTTCAATTACGCGTTGTCGTAAGTCCTCAACGTCTCGCACTTCCGTCTTTCAGATGACTCCAGAGAAAAAAATCACACGGGTTTATATGGGGAGATCGAGCCTGGCGTCATCAACAGGGGCGTATTAACCATTAGGCAGAGTAGGCACGTGCCTAGGGCGCCATTTTCTAGGGGCGCCAAAACTCTGATAAAGTCCCACCGTCGAAGTACTTGGATTTGTCACCTGTCCGGGCTTGTGGACGCTGACGTAGGGCATTCTGATGAGACCACCGGTGTAGTAGGCTTTTTGATTCGCTTGGAGCACCGGTATATAAACTCTGACCACATGGCTTGCCCCTACTTAGCTGACCAACCCTTTAGACAATGCCAAGGGGTGCCAAAGTTTTCTGTGCCTAGAGGCGCCAAAAGGGTTAATCCGCCCCTGGTCATCAATGTGTTTCTTTTTGTAAAATTATGTTATTCGCAACTTCCATATTTAGCTCTATTATAACAAAGCCACTATAGAGTGAATAAATTTAATATTCGCAATTAGCACTTTCTTTTAGCAACGAGTACTAATTTACATACATAAAAAGACTTTTCCGATAACGATACCAATGTGACCACGCTAAAACCCATAAATGATTAACAGGAAAAGTAGGAAACGTGTTGTCGATTTTTATGATTTTATATTGAGGATTATATGTAAAGTATAGGAAAATGTAGGATCATTTCTATCGAAAATTTGAGAAGAATAAAGATTCAGATATTTATGATTGTGGAAACATTTGGTTTTGAAGGAAATTCAGTTTAATATAAGTCCGAGTGAGTGCCAATTTTCAATATGGGGAAAATATTTTGGCTCGAATCTGCGTGAGTCGATCATAAAAAAATTCGACATGTGGTCACCCGGCGATAATAAAAAACACGTACGTGCAATGACTACGCAAAATCTAGCCAAAAAGTTACTTTAAAAAAACTTAATTATTTTTTAAATTAGCTTGATGCCCTTCATAAAGGTTCCTATTAGTGGTAATCAAAGTAATAAAAAGATTTGGCTGAATTCTGCCTTTTTCGACGATAATTTTACATGCTAAATTACCCTAGTGATACGGATAACAGTATTATTTTAATATTGCAATCAAAAAAGCATTGTAATAATGTAAAATTTTCCGATATTACAGATAACAAGATGCAATTATAGCATTACATAAATAATACTGTTAATATTTACGAGATCTTTCTATAAAATGAGAAATATCGAAAATAAATATTAACAAGAATGTATTTATTTATACTCAGGGAGAATGAATATGTCGAGATTATTTTTAGCGTTTCTCCAATTCCACCCTTTGGGGCCCCCGGTATGCTCCTCCGCTTTAATAAAATTAAATAATACTGCAATCTCATTGGTTCTTAAAAATTACGTTTTTCGACAAGATTAACGCTGCTGCGAGGACGCAAAAAATAAGACCTCCTCCTTTTTCCTCCCCCCCCCTTAGCGTGACGAGGTTAGGGCCTCAACGTGTCCGTCGATAGTCTCGACATATTCATTCTCCCTGAGTATAAATAAATACATTCTTGATATTAATAAATATTAATATAGTTTGCAATCGTCTTCAAATACTGGGTAATATTGAAATAATATCGCATCAGTGCAAAAGTAAAATTTTATTGCCCTGAGATCTTCGCAAAATATTAATAATACCGTGTAATATCCTAGTAAAAGTGTATTCTCGAAAATATGATGTGTAATATCTATGCATCCGGCGTAATCTTGAAATAATAATGTATTACCGTAGAATAATAATGTAATACCACGTAATATGTAATTACGGTGTACACCGTCACCGAGAGTGTGATCGATTACATTAGATCGAATCATCGAAACGTTTTCAAATATGGCCACTGCTGGGTTTTACCGCTTTTAACCCCATCTTATGGTCACTGAAGAGTGGCTTTGTAACCAGAGCAAGGATTTATACATTTCAACATATTATATCTAGACCCCGACGCCGCGAAATTTTTGTCGGCGGCAGCGAGCCGGTCAATATTAGTCGGCGGCGGCGGCGCGAATGGCGTGCGCCGATTTTTTTGGCGGCGGCGGCGTTGACTTAAAATATTTTTATACTAGAAAGTAGAAATCAACCTAATTGTGGTCCTGCTCCTTGTTTAATTTATTCCGAGTATAGGCTTATTTTATTTACGCTAGTTTTGAATAATAATTTACAGCATACGTAACATAATTACTCATAAGTATGCCACTGAAACTTCATTTCATTAAAAAAACTTCACTAACAGTTTGTTTCACTACGAACCATTAAAAAGGTGGACTACGTTAGATTTTAACCTTTTTATTCATCCTAGTAATTTTGGTAGTCGCACTATTGGCTACTGACATATGTATTTAAGCCAATGGAAAACCTCTAAATTAAGAAGGAATTTTTTGTGTCGGAATTTTAGTCAGCCCAATCTATAGGAGGATGGAAGTTATTAGGGGGATCATGGGCCAAATAATGTTATTTGGGCCATGGGAGGATGGTACGAGTATTATATTCCTAGGCCCAATTTAGCTTAATTGAAATTTATAAACTCGCTCGGTTTGTGCGGATGAAGTTAAATAATGAGTAGTAGTAGAAAAGGTTGGGGAAAATGACCAATACCGTTCAGAGATCGCTTTCCGAAAAGCGAATAAGTCGATGTCGAAGTGGGATGGATATTCCACCATTTTTATTAAAACCCATACTAAGCCTAGAAGAGTTAGGCCTAGGCTCTAAAGAATCTACAAAGACCCCAACCAATGAGGTAGAATAGAGATCGAAATCCGCCTTCCAGGACCTACCGTTTCGCGGGAGAGTATTTGTTGAGTTGGAGAGGTAGGCCTAGTAAATGAACTTAATCAAGTCATGTTGGCGCCATCGCATCGATCGTGTTTTTGGAAAAATAAACTTTAATATATTTTGCAAAAGTGTCTGCTTATAGAAACCGATGGCGCCAACACGATTCGATAGAGTTGAATCTTAAAGGGAATATAACCTGCAAAGCAATCTTTACGGAAGACCCCTTTAATTTTTCAAAAGTCCCTGTACAGTGGCGCCAAACATTTTTAAAGCCAAAGGCAAGAGCGGCCAGAGCTGCAAGCGTTGGTGTTCCACACCAAATACCTGAGGTTATATTCCCTTTAAGCCTAATTCTCCTACTCATATAAAACGTGTCCCACGAATCCCAGATTGGTTTGGATCTCTATTTATTCTACCTCAATCTTGTAGATGCCTCAGAAAAGCTCAACCTGAATTTCAACTATTTTTCCCAGTAAACCTGCTTCTTTTATTTGACCTTGGATTATTAATCCAAGATTTGACAATGCAAATTTATTTTAGAACCTGAGTTTCCGAAAACTTCATTAATTTGCATATTAATTGCATGAACAGCACTTGACAGTATATTGTAGTTCTTTTTAGCTCTTAAGCCTTTGTTGTTCAAACCTATTTGTTTACTAAAATAATGGCCGTCGGTTTATAAAAAGTACAGCTAATTGTGCGACGGCAAAATCGGCATTTGAGATTCAATGACGTCAAATATATATAACGCCAAATATTACGTAGGATACGGATGACGCAATATTTGTGAAACCAACCATTAGTGAAGAAAAAGAGCTAGTGGCATACTTATGAGTAATTATGTTACATGTGTTAACAGAATATAATAATTCCGTCTTCATAACGTTGCAATTGTCCAAAGTAATTCCAAGCTTCGCTACTGCTGAATACCGCAAAAACCGCGTGGCAGCATTTTAGACAGATTTAATCGGCGTCGCGCTGGAAAATAATCGGCGGCGGCGCGCCGACTAAAATTTCAAATCGGCGGCGGCGTTGAAAAAAAATCTGGGTTGGCGGCGCGCCGGCGCGTACTTCGGCGGCGTCGGGGTCTATTATACACCACCTGCCGGAGCTGTCAACTCCGACTAAAATATTTTAAATCTCTAATTCTATAAACAAAAAGATTACCTAAGATGTTTAATATTCGTTATATAGCGTTTCCTAATTAAATTTTAATTAATGGAAATGTATCATATGTTGTGAAGTAACTTAAAGGGTATATAACCTCAGGTAATTGGTGTGGAACACCAACGTTTGCAGCTCTGGCCGCTCTTGCCTTTGGCTCGCTTTGGCTTTAAAAATGTTCGGCGCCACTGTACAGGGAAATTTGAAAAATTGAAGGGGTCTTCCATAAAGATTGCTTTGCAGGTTATATTCCCTTTAACATGCATTTCACAAACCATTACACTGACACACTTTTGGTAATTATGTCACTTTTTATCATTACACAAAAAAACGGTAGTGTACTTCATTTCTGGTTAAAAGCAAATCGCCTAATTGCATAGGGGTTACAGACCAACAGAAGCGATTCAACCCGAAGCACTTCTATTTTTTTACCGTGTGGAGGGCCGCCATCTTGGAAAATGGCCGCAATTTTTTCGTCGCGTATAACCAATGATGTTCCAAGCGGTATATTTGTACTTTTATACAACGACCGTGTCTGTCTGTGGGTGGGTCTGTCTGTCAGGACTGCGAACGCGTTCGCATTTTCGGTGCAAAGTGTAATCACTGCGTACGCAGTTTCTCAAAGGGTTGGCAAAACCACCGTGTGACGGTGAGCGTTAACGGATGCATTTGCGGTTTGGTTTGGATGGTGTTTTTTCGCTCACCGTCGTGACGGTTTGGTGTATTACGGTTTTTGTAATGTTTATGCGTAGGTTGTGAGTGTTGAATTTGTTGTGTTTGTGTTCTGATGGATGTGCATGTTGAGTCTGTTGTGTTTATATGGGCGTTTTCTCTCCAACTTCTTCTTAATGACTTTGGGACGGACCGAGTGCTGAGTGTAATGCTACCTCTCAACGTCCAATGGCAGGGTTTCCACCAGTTGTACACGGTATTCGTCTTAGTATCAATTTGCGATCGCATCGGGCGGGATTTGAACCCGAGACCTCCTGATTGACAGGCGGACGTTCTACCACAGAACCACCGACACTTGTTACGCCTTATTGAAAATTAGACCTTCAGCTTTATCGGAAGCGTATTTAATAGAGTACGAAATTTTGGTTTAATTGAAATAGAATTGAAATTGAAATTATTGCATCGAAGAAATTCTAATTTAGCGTTTCTCTATTGATTAAAAACAAATGCGCCACCCAAGTTTCGAACCCAGACCATTCGGCTTGGCAGTCGAGCGCTCTACCACAGAACCACCGATAGCTGCTTAGATTCACTGAAATTAAGACAGGCATCGTAAGCATAATAGGTAATAAAGTCTTTTTTTATTAATGAATTTATGAAGGCCTAATCTGGTATTTTTTAAAGGTTAAATCTTGTGTTAGCGCAGTCAGTCGAGATTAGAGGGTTAAAGGGTAGACCCTGTGGGTGGTCCACTTTCTTAACGACCTATATATAGTTCTGTTAATTCAAAGGAGATAATTTAACGTTAATTGCTTTAAGAGGTGGCGGTTAGTCAAGTGGCTCTCTGTGCTTTGTTGATGGTAAGGTTTTTGCTTCTTGTAAATACATTTGGTGTGGATATTTGGATATCTACGATTTCTAACGCAGTCAATGATTTCTTGGGTGTGCGAGTCATTATATGATATTGGAAATTGGACGGCATTGGTCTTTTTCATGTGGTATGCGTCACAACGTCAACAGGAAGTGAACGAGTCGTCCACTACCAGATATCTACGGTATCTTCATCAAGGGCGAGTGTTGAAATAAAATGAGCGTTAAAGATGCGGCAAGTATTTCGTAAGCGAGTAATTCCAAAAAGCCTCTGTAGATATTTCTTTCATTAAAATTTGCTTCGTATTATATTTAACTGATAAACTTGTTCTGTAAAAGGGTTTAATTCAATTGTGCATTGTTATAGTACGTCTAACTTACTGTTGTAACTACTTAACTTATGATATTCTGAATAAATTAAAATTGGTCGTTTCGTCTCAATTATTTTAATTATAATTAAAATTTTATACCGGGCGGGATAGAAATGGGTTAATATTTTTAACAAATAACTCTAAATTGCGGAGATATATCTTTAAGGGTTATCTCGAGAAATTAATACCACTAGGGACAATTCTACCGAGGAGAGGTATATTTTGGCTTGCCAACTTGTTTAATATGTTTTCAAATTTATGATACGAAAATACGTTTTGATATTTAGTACGTTTGAAATTTTTGGGATTCGTAGAAAGTTTTTTAAATAGTAATACTCGAAAAGTACTCCATTGAAATTAACAAATGAGAAGTCGTTCTGATTCTAAGGTAAGTATCTATCGAATACAATTCACCAAGTCTCAAAAATATCAAAAGTTCAAAGGTCATTGATAAAAAATCTTATTACCACCCCATAAAACTGCCGTTTTCAGTCATGTAATATAAAAAATAAAACTAAACAAAAATCTATTGAGATGAACGTCTTTCTTAAGACCAATTTGCGATTTAAATAGAAATAAATTGATAAAGTAGTTAGCTAATTATTAAATTTTAAGTGTAACCCCACCCCAACACTTAAGAAATTTCATGTTTAGAGCAATCTTCATTTCACAGAGCCTTAACAGACTTATAAACTATTTAATTTCAGTACCGAAATAGTTTGTACCGTTGAAGTCGGCCATCTTGGAAAATGGCCGTCATTTCTTAATAGCGTATACGTCGAACCCTATCTACCCAAATCTAACAAATGAGGTGTCTTTCTTTTTCTACGAACAATACCTAGCGTCAAGAGTTTGAAAACTATCGTTAACGTAAAGTGCACAAAGGTTACAGCTCTAGGGATTCACAAAAACTAAAATATTTGTTTTTAGTATTTTTTTAAGCGTTTCTTTATTTCGTCACGTACCGATTTAATTGTTCTCGACAGTCGTGAAATTATTGATAAATATGGCATAGAGAATCTATACAGTGCAGATAAGAAATGATTAAAAATGTTTCAATCGTTCGTCCGAGAGAGATTAGTGGAGTGGAGAAAACAAAGCTTATTATGATGCTTTTCCGAAAATTTAAATCGCAAAACCTGGTGCATGAAAATGCAATGAAGTGCCTACGATCAGACATTAGTTGGTTCTCAAGACTTTTTATGGTGAGCAAATCTAGAAACTGGGATTTAGAGACCACTTTTTCGAACACGAGAATCAGGCTTTCGCACCCTCTCTGTCTCAGAACGGTGCACTACGAGCTGGACAAAAGTCAGATCTAACGCATATTTTAGAAGGTATGGGTGCCGGGTGGTATCACTATTTTGTTGGTTATATATTAAAATGTACTTTTATATTTAAAGGTTTGATCGAGAGCTCACCTGTCCCCCTATCTTTCAATGCTATTGTATATGACGGGGCAGCACGGGCACATATTTTAAGTCCCCACTCAGCAAAGACTTTTCAGCAGTACTTTGAATTACAATTTTAACCATTTGTTAAAAAAACGCCTCTAACCTTAATGCAAAAAAATAATATTCTACTTCTAGTATTAAGAACGCCGTACACGAACGTCGATTGGATGGTACTCGACGGCAAGTTCTTTCAAAGGGAAAACTACCAGTAAACTGGGTAGATTTCTAAGGAGAGTTAGCCGTAAATGGCATAGGTGATTTAAGCGTTGTCACAAACATTGGACCAAACATCTACTCATCGGAAGGAACTAAAACTTATCTAAATAGGTGCTCTTGCGAGGAAATGTACGAAGCTGATGGTCGGATTATTCTCCATGCCATGGAGCGCGACGTGTCGTTATTCGTACTGTAGATACTGATGTACTTTCATAAACTTCAAGCTCTTGGATTGCAGCAGCTGTGGCTCTCATTCGGAGTTGGAGCAAAGCGACATTATATTGCTGCGCATATGATTGCAGGTTCTCACCGTAGGTTTGTTTGTTTACCATATACTTAATATTTCAAGTTTAATATTACTTCCAGTTTCACTTGGATTCCACAGCTTCACTGAATGCGGCAGTGTATCTTTTTTTTTCATCAAAGGGCAAAAAGACAGCTTGGAAAGTCTGGACTGCAATGGACAAAGCGAAACTCGCGTTCTTGAACCTTTCTAGCCCGCTGCCTCTTTTGCCTCTCGAACCAGTAGAAACTCTAGATGAGTTTGTTGTCAAGTTATACGACTCAAAAGGTCAATTAAAGAAAATTAACGAAGCCGGAAAAATAATATTTTGTACCACAAACAAGTCTATTCACTTGTAGATTGCTCTAAACATGAAATATCTTTTGTTTGATCGCACAACATAGGTAAAAGTGTTGGGGTGGGGTTACACGTAAAATTTAATAATTAGCTAACTACTTTATCAATTTATTTTTATTAAAATTGCAGATTGGTCTTAAGAAAGAGGTTCATCTCAATAGATTTTTGTTTAGTTTTTTTATATTACATGACTGAAAACGGCAGTTTTTTGCAGTTTTATGGGGTGGTAATAAGATTTTTTATCAATGACCTTTGACCTTTCGACATTTTGACATTTTTCAGACTTGGTGAATTGCATACGATAGATACTTACCTTAGAATCAGAAACGACTTCTCATTTGTTAATTTCAATGGAGTACTTCTCGAGTTATACGCGACGAAAAAAAGGCGGCCCACCACATCGTAAAAATTTGAGAAATGAATTTAATCAGAAATGAAGTGTTTTTTGGTGTACGGCTGCTATTAACGCGTATAGGTCTACCATGACATTAAGACGCTCTTGCGATAGTGATTATTTCGCTGGATGGTGTGACTTTTGCCTCGTGATCTGTGATATAAAAATTAATTTCAATTTCAATTTATAGTATGACCGTTGGTTAAGTTTTTTTTTATCGCTTTATTTTCTTCGAAGTCCTGAAGTATTTCCCTGAGAAACAATACCTAAAATATCGATGGATTTAACGTTATAGATCCAGATTGAGCTTTAAGCAGACACCTGACGATAGACTCAAAAAACAATAAAGGGTCTCTGGGCAACCCCTTAAAGGGATACATACGCTTTGGTCCCATTCGACCGAAATCCCATTCGTTCGAAAACGATTTAACATTGAGTCCCAATCGATCGAAAATACCCCAATTGTGCGGTTTACAGCCCAATTTTGCACGTTTATATTATTTTTTATAGTACATCAAATTTCGTTTTTATGAGACGTTTTTTAAATAGGTTTACTTCTTATATAAATAAGTGTTGATAGTCTTATTGACGCAATTGCTACAAACTTAACCATTCACATTAAAAAATGAAATTTTTCAAATTATTGTATTCTTGATATAAATAAAAAGTTCAAAGCATAAATATATTTATAAAAGCGCGCCACCCTAGGGAAGTGAGAGACTAACCTAACCTAACCTAAGCTAACCTAACCTTACCGTTAGTACACCTGTAGCAATTTTGTTTAGGTATAACGTTTTTTGCGTACCCTGCTATATCTCGGGGCAGAAGTAAAAAGCAAAACAAAAGGTCCCAATGAACCGAATCCGCCTTTTGGGCTACATTTCGGAAACATATTGAATTCGATCGAATGAGATTTCAATCGAATGGGAATATACCATACAGACAGGTGTTAAGAGTTATCGCTAGAGTTCTTAATGTAATACGATTTGTACAGTTTCATTTTGAGATTAAAAAAACATTGTCTATAATGTCATAGCTAAATTTAATTATTCGAAAAGAAATTTACGTAAAATTTGGTATAAATAGACAGTAGTTTAGTGGGTAAGCCTTTGATGAGTGAATGAACAACATCGTTAATGTAATCATTTCAACCATGAATTATCGAACGGCATTAGTCGCTAGGATGGGAGGGGCTTTGTGACGTTGGTTACGCGCGGACGCGCAAATATTGTATTGACGGGCAACGTTTGAAACTTGGCTAGCTTTCAGTGCCAAGGCTTAGCGGTAATTTGGTTCATACATTTTTATACACATTTTTTGATTGAACGAAAATAGATAAGAATATTAATAATAAATTGCTTTATTTATGATTATCAAGTAATGTTTTTTAAAGTACAGGTATTTTTTTAAGAACCACGAGTCATTTTCTTCACCGGTTAAATCACACAATCCCAGAAATGTTTTGTGGATGGAGTGATTAATACCATTAGAGGAGGACAAATCGTAAGCCCTCGTGTAAACAATTGTTGTACTATTGCGGCCCACAAAAATTCAATATAAACCCATTTTTAGTAAAACGGTGTGAACAATTAATCGATGGATCCGATGCACCAATTAATTTGGCACCAATAAAATTAAATAGTCTGAACGGTATAGGGTAATCAATTAATTGGTGGGTCCGTTGTACCAATTAATTGGGCCCCAATAAAATTAAATAGTCTGAACGGTACTTTAGTGTCGAAAAATGGTTCGGTAAGAAAATGAGCATAACACAACTTCCATGCATAAATGTATATTGGGATTCGTACTGTACTTTAACGTAATAATCAAACTCATGTAATGATGGTAGAAAGCGGAATATTGTAATTTAAAAAAGATTATAAATTTATTTAACGAATAGAAAATTTCTATACAAAGTAAAAACCTAAATTTCGTCTGGAGTGTCTTTTCCGTGGGCAATGTGGTAATTTAAAAAATATATTATAAGTTTATTTAACCAATATAATCTAAATGCAACGTATAGAAGCTTTCTATACAAATAAATTAGATAAATAGCTTAATTCAAAACAATAATTTCGTTTCGAGCGTATTTTCGGTGGGCTCAATGTAGGTGATCAATTGCTCTTCCAAGGTCATCGCTTCTCTAATGACTTCTCCAAATACTTCCATTTCGTACAAACTGCTGATCGTAACGGACAACTGTTCCAAATCGAAGACCTTATTTTCCGCTGCCGTCTTCTGGAGTTCTTCCAAGTAGGAAGCTTTGGTGTCATTTAGTCGTTTGCAAGCGTTGAGCAAACCCGAGTCCCGATGTCCAATCGCCGAACTAGATGTCCAAAATATGCTAATTAGCCGTTCTAATCCAGCTTCGACGTCGTTGCGTGTCGTGAAATGGTGCATTTTCGCTAATGTTTTCAAGATAAACGAAACGTGGCCCCGAGTTTTAGCCAATCGTTCTTCCAAATCCTTTTTAATCATTTGAGGTAGCTTCTCTTTAGATAATCCAGCGAACGTTAAGTCGACTATCTCGCTGATTGGCGTTCCTTGGAAACGTGAAGCGATGACGTAATTGGTATGTTTGTGCGTTAGCCAATCGCAACCGCAGCTCTGGCACTTTGGATGGACGTTCATTAAATTGCAGCTCTTCGGGTCGATCTTGTTGCAAGGCCCGTGACACGTGGGAGCGTTCAAATACCCCGATAGGTTCTTCACGGCGCAAAATGGCGATTCGCATACGAAGCTGGGATCAGTTCTCAAAACTTTCAAATTAATATTAGGGATTAGAAACATGTCCATTAGTTGCGAAGATGTTTTCTCGTTCCATTTAGCGACCTCCTGAACCCCTCTGTCGATAATATCCGTATAATCGTTCATTAACTTCAAAGCGGTCACCAAAGGTTCTTGAAGACTAGTTATCAGTCTCCGATTATCAACTCCGGAATCTCCCGACATGACAATATTAAAAAACTGCTCACCTTCCAGACTCGTTTGAGTTCCAGTTGAACCCGGTCCGTCATCAATTCTGATAAATTGCTCTCCGTGCCAAGTTCTTCCGCAATGAAAACGGAAGTGGTTCGCTTTGCCCATTCCGCAACTGCGGCAACACAAAAGACCGTAGTATCCGTACAACAACTTGGACTTACAAGCGAAGCAATGCCAGGATCTAACGATTCGAGTCTTCTGCTCCGTAGAACAAGGACACGGCATTCGGAACTCTTCTTCGAAATATATACCGACGGCTCTAACAAGCGGACTATCCGATTTGGCCAAGCAGTAGACACCGGCAAATGGATCATCTTCGGAAATATCCAGACTTTCGTAAGTTGGTGAATGATGGACGTCGTAAGATCCGATTCCGTTCAAACGTTTACGATATTCAGTAAGAGATTCTCCGCGGTTGCTCAAAGCACATTGATCCTTGGACATAGTAGAAGGGAGTGATTGATATGGAACGTTCGACATGTTACTGATTTCGTTGTTGAAATTGCAACTTCGTTTCGTGTGTCTTTGAGGGTCATCGGTAGTTATATTTGTAGAGGATGGGTGGAAGGCAATTCCGTTTACCTGGTCGTCAACCAGAAATCTTATTTCCGAACTGTCCGTACAAACAGCCAATTGTTCTTGAGTTCCATTGGTGGTTTTCTGTTCAGTAGGATCGATTCGAATTCTGGTTAAGTCTTCTACAGCTGGGAATCTTCTTTGTTCCAGGCGTTTCCATGCAGATTCTGAGCTATCTACAAGAGGCGGCAGGGAAATGTCATTAACAGGATGAGAGACAGTGAGACTCGAGGAATAACTCGAATTTAGTATTTTCACTTTACGATGTTCAATTCCATGAAAATAACTAGGTGGACTAGGCTTGATATTTTCACGTTGAGTACAATCGCCAACGTTGATTTTCTTCATTTTTCTAGGGCTGCTCAACCAATTTTCCACGGACCCTCGTCTCTGTCCTTGAGAACTTAGCCAATCACTCGATTTCCTCTCATTTAAAGGAACCATTCGTTCGATAGACTTCGAGGGAATTGAAGATGATTCTGATAAGTACGACGCGGTTGTTTGAGACACGATAAGTGAAACAAATACCTCCCTAGACTTAGACCCTTTCACGATGGTTAAAGATTCGCAGACGTCTCTGTGACGAGAGGTTGTCGCTTGTGGATCGCTGTTAAGACCAGAAGACGGTCCGGGATTCCAAATATTTTTATAGTGTTGAAAAAAAGGCGTATAAATTTTAGAAAGCGAGGAGTGAATGCGAATAGTTTTTCCCATTTTCAGATGATGAATGGACAAAGTCCCGTGTTGATTTAAAATATTTCGCAATTTTTCGCAAGTCCCACAGCATTCAATTACGAAATTCTTGATGTTCTTAGAAGCTGAGACTTCCAGTAAGAATTCAAGGTTTGATGTCCATTTGACCTTCGTGAAGAAATCGAGGTCGAGGGCACAGCAATAGACTAGTAAAAACACTTCTGGAAGCTGCAAGATTTCTTGTCGGTCCATCTTAGCGCATGTGATGACTGTCGAGTTACCGGCTATCACAACTTTTTCCAAGACGTTGATTTTCATGAGAAACGCGGATTTGGTCTTTTCGAGAAGCTTCTGGCACTGTACCAGGCGTTGTATCTCTCTTTGGCACGAATTGACGATGTCCTCCATTTTTAAATCGTCTCCTTTGATCCTATTTCCGAGGACATTGTATAAGGTTTCCATCAGGATGACTTTGCGTCGTTCCTCGACGTTTCTCTTGATCTTTTGAATTCGTGGCGTAAAAGTGTCCAATACGTTAGAAGGACACTGAACGCGCGACGCTTTCAGTTTTCGTTGCGTGCGTCTCAAGCGGTATTCGTACTCTTGGAGTACGGAGATTAGATTTCCGTCTATCAACGGGAAGGGTTGAACGGGGATATTCTGGTCGGAGTGTTTCTCAATGGGTAACAGAGAAACTTCCAAGGGAAACGGTTCCGAATCGTTAGACACGGCCGTAAGTCTTCGAAAGGTAGCTTCCAGCATTTCCGATATGTTGGAACTACTTGTAGATACTTGGTACGTATCGTTGAAGTAAGTCTCCATGGTCATATTCTCTAAAAGCGGATTTCCGTTTAATTTCTTAACGTCCTCAGGGTTGTTCCCGGCCTCAATGTCCTTCAACGCCGACAGGAAGGCGTGCAAAGATGCCTTCGCTCGCTCACTGTCCATTCCAGCCACTTTGGATTTAAGACGAAAAATGTGAACCGCTAATTTACCATACGTAACCCCGTTAACGTAATAATGTTTGGGGTAAAATGTCGCCAGGTCTCGCGCGCTTCTTTCGATACTGGTCAACCAACATTTTTCGTCCAGGGCTCTGTGGACGAATACGGCAGCGACTTTACGTCGCGAGTGTCTCATTCTCTTGGCGATGGTGGTGAAAGGACACTGTTCGTGCAGACCGAGCAAAAAACTGAGAAACTGTTCGTTCTCAATGCCAAAGACGTGTTGGACGTAATTGTGGAAACTGTCACTGGTACAATGCGAAATATGACTGACATTCAACTGCTCGTACTTCATGGTCGAGTTTGAACCGGTTGTATGGAACTCGTCCACGAAATAATCCGTGGACGCGTCGTACATCTGGCCGTGGGAACATTTTCGACCCAACGTCGCCCGGTTTATGGAAAAATCCACTTCGTTGTTTCTTTCGGCCATGCGGACTTGCTTCGACAATCGCTTTCTGTAACCTATAATAGACGGCAAAATAATTTTATGGTTTAAAATGGGAGCCTTTCAAAAGGAAGATTATTTAAATTGGAAAGAAGGACACGCGATGTTATCAAGCAACTTAATAATACATTATTGTAAAGACCCGTGCAAGGGAAATTTCTTCAGTAAATTTCTGCCATTTTAGTTGGCCAATTCAGGCTACAAGATTCTCTTGTATCTGGACCTCGTTACCTAGGCAACGACAAGGTTTCAAGAAAGAAGACCCACAAACAAATATTTAGTTGCCAATTGTTGCGCTATAACAAATTTGTGATGTAATTTACGCCTTTTTTAACTTCGTTAATCAAACGCCCACACAAGTTCACAAACAATTTCGTGAAACCTCTTAAGTCCAGATCCGAGCGCCACCTCTCTTGAATAAAAAGCAAAAAAAATCGTCGCCTTGTTAAAATGTACCCCCGTTTTAGGGGGAGGCAACGATATAACATAGACCAATACGTAGTACCATAATTAACATAATAACAATAAGTATAAAAATTATCACCGAACACATTTTCAGAGCTATTGCGCAATTAAGGTTTAGTTCTCAGCGCAGAGCCTCCTAGTGTCTCGATATGTTCAAGGGGAAATATACTAATAGCGGGGACGATAACATGGTAACATAACGTGATAACGTAACGCGCACGTCCACGTCGGAGCTTGGCGAGAATGTCAGGGTCGAAAAAAGGTTCGGTCAGCAGTTAGCATTAAAACCATAGGAAGTGTTATACGAATTGTTATTATATTGCTTATGATAGTACGCAGGGATCCTTGAAAGAAAAAACGTCTCAACAGTTATTCTTCCAAAGTTGAAATAAATACTTTCTGAGACGACCTAGGATTGAAAACCTTTGTCATATTTTTCCCATAATTTTTCGTGAAAATTGGTAATTTAGTTAATCCAAAATGACAAATATCTTATTTACCAAACCATGCAGGCGGTAAAATATCTTATAAAAAGAATGAGTGCGCTATCTGTTATAGCCTTTCCCTCTGTAAAAAAGCAGAACCATATTTGCCGAATTTATTTTGTATAAATGCGCCTCTCGCGGTTCTTATGCTTAAGCAAAATCCACGCATTCCGAGGAAAGTGAAGTTTTCGAGGTTACCAACAAATCGGATCCTTTATACAAAAAATAATAAAAAGCTAAATATTCGGTCGGGAACTCGGGATATAATGATTTAGAAATTGTGTAGGGAGACTGGGTATAGGGCCAAGTGTGTGAGGCTAGCGGCAGAGATATACCGCCTCCATAATTGAAAATATTCAATTGGCAAATAATTTTTTCTAAAACATTGTTTAATCGAAAATATCAACGTCAAACTCTCGGAAACTAACTCAATTATTTTCTCCATAATAAATAAATTAAGTTTAGCCTAAAATAATGGGTTCGTTGTTGTTGTCGAAAAATTCGCGAACGAGAGCGAAATTGCACCACGTGGCTTCACCAAGGAGAATAAGGTCTTCACGCGGTATAAAATCCTCCTTGGAATACCAACTCACGACTTGTAGAAGAAAACATAGTTCCAAATCATGGACACTTGCGTTGCCCTTTAACCCTAGCAGGGAAGGTTAAGCTGGCATAAATACTGTACGATCCTGACCAAAAGTGGCATAATTACCAAAAGTCTGTAAGTTGCAATACGTTATGATGCCTAAGATTTACTACACGCGGCTATCGAGATAAACTGGAGGCAGGATGGCGGTTGGGTTTCCGTCCAATGGCAAAAAATCATAAAGCATGCTCGCCTGGCTTCTCCAGCGCTTCCTTAGTTCTCGAAGCTCTCACCAGGCGACACAGTTTCTCCTTTTGAACTTCACTCCGTCCCTCGCTCCCTCGCCAATAAATAGCCTAACTCCACGCCTCGCAACTTTTACTTCGCGCGTAACCAAGGATTCTTTATACAGTTTCTCTAATACAGGTTTTACCGTATAAAGAATCCTTGGCATGATTTTTTTGTTCTACATTGTCGCGCAATGAGTAGGTGTTTACAGAAGCTCGACCTTCCTTGCTAGGGTTATACTCACAATTGTCAGTGCCGGATTACCGAACACGCTAAGTAAGCTGCAGCTAAGAGCCTCAGACTGGAAGGGGCCTACAAATTTTCGATTTCATAAATATTCTAAACCTTTAAAATTAAGGAAATGAGTCAAATTCAGTAAATAACCATGTTAACTTAGAATTAAGCAAACTTTTTGTCTAATACAGACATACAGTTGTAAATATACCTTTTAATAAAACAAGTTCAGAGAGGCACCAAGGAGTAAAATTCAATGACAATTGCCCATTGGACCCGCCAAGTGCTCTTGATTTAGTTCGTGTGAAAAATCAAAATCATACTTCTTTCCCGCGTATCGTCCGCATCGAGCGCGTGGAGGTGCCCCTCTCAACACTTGCTTTCTTTGTTCTAAGATTGTAGATCCCCCTTTTACGGCGTAACCGCGTAAAAAGAATTAAATGATGATATAAATCATACAACTGAACTTACTGAAACTAGTGTGGTGCCTTCGGTGATTAGCCGAGCTGATTATTATTATTATTAAATACAGATAATGATCATGATAAAGGTTTTGCCAAAACGGTTATTACCTTCTTCATACCTGATATCGGAGACGCGCGCAGATGCTTCAGATACAGATACTAGAGTACCGATAGCGATAGCCGGACCATACTCTAATCATTATAATGACCTTGGACTTTGGGGCCTCCAAATAAATGAGACTGAGAGTGATATTGAATTTTGGTTAGAAAAAGGTCCGTCAGAATGGCAAAATTGGGAAAGCCCCTTTACTAATACAAAACGAACATATAAAGACCAATCAAGGTTCTGCAACAAAAATCTCTTTCAATCAATTTAAGTTAATGGAGAAAAATATGAAAGAGAATGCGTGGCTAGTTTATTCTCCCGCTATATTGGGTGTGTGTTCTGTTTTGCGTGTAAAATGTATTTTAATCTTCGGTGACTGCATTCACAAATGGGTTTAGTGACTGGCGAAAGCCCAAAATTCATTCAAGGACATGAAAACTCTGAAGATCATAGAAAGGCGTTACTAACCAAAAGTGACATAATTACCCAAACTGTGTCAATAAGACCTATTTCTTAATGAATGTTACGAGCGAAATACAAGTTGGGAGGGGAGACGGGAAAGTATGCGGTATAGAGTAGTAGCAATCCGTAGCTTTGGCCATGGCCGCCATTTTGGTCGCAAATTTTTTATCTATAGGAAAGAGCATGGGTGACGTACTAGGACGTCACAGTGCCATTACTCTATGCCTTGGGGAGGGAAGGAAGTTAAAACCAACAAATAACGCCTCTAGTGAGGAACGGAGGAACTAACAAGCAGACTACCCGAAGTGGTTATCTCCGATTTGGTTCAAACTCGGGTGGTAAGTAGACCTTCATGTAACTTGAAAATCCCTAAAAGGGTGGACATGAATGGGCTTTCGTTTTGCCATGGCAACCAAAAATGTTTTTCACAACTTAAAAACTGATTACTCGTATTTATCCAATATATGTATATTTACTCATATTTACCAAAATTGACGTATATTGGTCCAAATGTACCAGATTTAGCCATGATCTGAATTATGTATCTAATTGATGAACCTTTTTTAATTTTTTGAAAAATATTGTTAGGGGGACCCTTAAAATCTTCGATTTTCCCATGTTAATTATCATAGAGAAAAATCAGTTTTTAAGTTGCTAAAAACATTTTTGGTTGCCATAGCGAAACGAAAGCCCATTCTTGTCCACCCTTTTACGGATTTTCAAGTTACATGAAGGTCTACATACCACCCAAGTTTGAACCAAATCAGAGATAACCACCTCGCACTGGTCAAAGTTAGTGTATTTTTTGATATTTCGTCGTTCTGTGGAGAAGCTATCGCCATCTACCTACGATATAATACCATAGACTATTTATTGTCGCCTTTCTGGATCTTTTTTTAGTCTATTAAGTGGTCGATCTCGAGTCGAGCATTCATTAAACCTTTAGCATACGAAAGTACAGGGATTGTCACACTTTTGCTAACGTATGTAACAAGAAAGCGTGGCTCAACTATAAATCGTTCTTTGGTGGAAGAAACTGAAAAGGAGCAAAGATACTGGAGTAGCGTACTTGAACGTGTTGTGGCCGTCATAAACAAAATTATGTATTATTTGTTTTTGTATAAATAATGTCAATTAATAGTTTTCGTCTAAAGATCACGAAAGGCCCTGCAGAGGCGTTCCTGGGCCCAGTGGAAAACATCGCGTTTTCTAATTAGCCTATTCAGTTTACACATATTTGCTATTATAAAACACAAAGCAGACGAAAATCCGGCGTGGGCCGCAACCTAGCTCTATGGGAATTGAAAAGGCTCATTGTCCTCATATCGGCGGGGAAATGGACAGCTATTACGTTTTCCATATGACTCCTCGAGATCTTGAACCGTTTATCTGTGGAAATAGGCAGATCGGTTTCGAGCAGAGCGCTCTAGAGCGATTAAAGGAACGGGCGAAAATTTATCAGAGCACACAAATAGAAAATATTTTTTAAATAATTTATATTCTGTTCATTTTTAATCCCGCTATTCTGTATGTCTACGCGTCAGTCGGCCTTTGCGGCTTTGTAGATAACCTCTCTAAATAAATTAATAAAAATAACTGAAAAGTTGGTTGCCAGTATGATATAGAGTTCTTGACAGGGTTGGCAAGAACCAGCCAGACTGGTTTAAACTGGTTTTAATCACCGATAAAAGTCCTTGGTTAAAACCACTTTCTTTTTATTAAAAAAATAATGAGCGCTCTCGAAGTTCGAACGACAACGACGAGAGTCACGTGATCGTTCTCCACGGTTTTCTTTTCGCGTTTATAGAGTAGTAGCACTCCTTAGGTTTGGCCATGGCCGCCATTTTGGTCGCGCATTTTTTATCTATAAGAAAGAGCATGGGTGACGTCACATTACTCTAGTTTAATTAAAAATACTGAATATTACATCTTTTCTGCTTAACAAATCGAGATAATTATGGCAGCTAGGAGCAACAAACACAAGGAGAACGCAGCTAGCCTTTAAACACGCTAATGTAGTGTTGTGTGCGAATTTCATTGGACGTTTTACGGGCCGGGGGGGGGGGGACAATTTCCGAATTTTTCCCTTCCGACGGCCGCAGGCGCTTAAGCTTCTAACCAATGAAAACTTTACACAAGAAAATCCCCGACTTTTGACGGGCTGCGTTCTCCTTGTGTGGGGTGCTGTGTTTGTTGCTCCTAGATGGCAGGTTGTTCCTTTTCTAGCAACGTACGTTTTGGCAATCTTAAATACTGGTTTTAATTGATATTATAGACGGAATCTGACTACGATAACACATTTAAACTTAAAGTAAAGCATGGTACCCGAAAAACTGTTTGTCTTTAGACAATGCTCATAGAAATATAAAAGGAGCGTTTGAGTTTTGCTTAAACCAGTTTTTATTTTCGTCATGTATCCGGTTAGCAAATATTTATAATTGTGTTCAAATTCTATTGTAACTGTAAATATTATCTTTAGCAGTCAAAGTGAAAGCACGCTAAACTTATTTTAAATAATTTAATTTCACGAACGAGTGAACGACGAACGTCTAGATACTCCCGTCATTGTCGTTCAAACTTCTAGAGCGTCCTGCTTAAATTCTCTACTATCTATAAATACTTTTGGGCTTAAGTGACTTGTTTTGAGCCGTACAATCTCGTACGGTTGAAACCGAAACTCTTTACGATTATCCAAAGCTTTGAATCTGGCAACCCTGGCTGTTACGCTTTTGTTTTCAACAGAGATGCTGAAAACGTTAGTTCGAATGCTAGGAAAATTCAGTAGCACCCAAACCCCCTTAACAAATTACATAAACTAAGCTAAATGTGTAAATTATAAGGGGTTTTCAAACCAAATTCAATGATCTCGCAAATCTAATGCCCCAATAAGAAAATCGCCAAGAGGCCATATGAGTCTTTATGAGACAATAACTTCAAAGTTAAAAAACGTTTCTGAAAATTACATATAACACACCTATCTAATACAATTTCAATGTTTTTCAGCAAATATTTAAATCTAATTTAAATTAAAGAGAAACACAATAAAAGATTAAGGATGAAATATATTGTTACCTAAACCTTTTTCCTTCGGACTTTGTCATTATCTCTCATTCTGTCGTCTGCTTTAGTCACAGAGTAGCTAATGACAAAGAGTAGAGACAGAACTAGTTACGGATAGACATAGAAAACACATAAGAAGATTAAAAACTTTAGCTGTAACAAAAATTTAAAATGAATCATAATGTTAGGGTGCAAATGCTAAGAATTGGCGTGTTGTACTTCTGTTTAATGTAATCTTAATAGACGAAACCAAATTCGTAATTTTACCAGAAAACAACCGGCTTAAGTAACCCCAAGCGATAAATCGGCCAAGTTGCTATTCCTAATGTATGTTTTCTATTGAATTAAGTAAGCAAAGATCGTCTTTGTGAGAAGCGCTACTCTGCGGCGGATGTTGTAAATAGTCTACATAAATGGTTTCCTCATTTAACAAAATTAATGATTCTCAAAGTAACGTAGAACTCGCGATGTTTCTATAAAAATGTGTTTCAAAGAGCCCATTTGTTTTGCAAAAATTAAATTATGGTCAAATTACATATTTCATTGAAAGTACTAACACACCGATTTTGTTCAAACTCGGGGGTTACGTAGGCCTTAATGAATTAAGAAAATTCCCAAAAGGAAAAATTTCAACGAGCGTTAGTTTTGCCATGGCAACCGAAAATGTTTTTGACAACACAAAAAGGAAAATTCCTTACCGAAAATAACCTGGGATTTGGGAAATTTTCCAAAAAATTAAAAATTTTAAAATGCAAAAACTAGAAAAATTTTATCAAAATTGACAAAAAAAATAAAATAGATCAAAATTTTATCAATTTTTAAAATTTTTGAAAATGGGTAAAAATGCAAATGATTTGATAGAAAATTAATTAAAATGGATTTTATTGATAAAACAAATCTTAAATGTGATAAATATTAATTGTGTTTATCAAATTGATAGAATGGGATAAATTTGACCAAATTTGGAAAAAGTTATTAATTTTGATAAAATTTAATAAAATTAACAAAAATATTGATTAACTTTGATAAAATTTACTAAAATTAATAAAAATTGATATTTTATATAATATGGTATTATTGGTATAAATTTTGATAAAACGATATATTAGAACACTTTTTGATTAATTTTTGTCAAATGATCAAAATGGGTAAACTTGGATAAATAATAGATATAATAATAAATAGAATGTCATTGCAAAAATATTGTGCAAATAACATTAGATAGTTGAGTCAAATGGTATATTTATTCACTTTGTTCTATAATTATTAACCAATATCGGTTGTTTCGGTACCGAAGTCACTAACTTTCGAATTTGGCAAATGCGAAGATGGATTTTAATCCAGTAAATGTTGTGCAGTGTTTAAAAGAGTTAGTTGAATTAGAATTCCCTTCGTACGATGCAAGT
Source organism: Leiobunum rupestre (assembly GCF_980474605.1). Taxonomy (NCBI): domain Eukaryota; kingdom Metazoa; phylum Arthropoda; class Arachnida; order Opiliones; family Sclerosomatidae; genus Leiobunum; species Leiobunum rupestre. The sequence continues at coordinate 714,593 of NC_143394.1, forward strand.
TCATATTTGTATAACGAAAAGAAAAAACATTTTGCCAAAGAGATATTGAAAAGCATGTGTGAAATATTAACTTAATACGTTTTGCTAGTAGAGGAATAACTAGTTGGTAAGAAATTAAACACTTATTAATTGAAATTAGTTTGTAAGAATGTAACTTTTGATTACTTATAGCGAATGTTTTCAATATTAGGTGGTTTTTTTCGCTTGTCCGAGGACAAGAAGTGTAAACTTTTTACCTTAAAACGTTTTATTCGCCTGTTCTCGGGGTAAGATTTACCCTGTCCCGAATTTTGTTCGCTTGTACCAGAGCTCTAAGGTTACACTTTTTACTCCTCCTCGAAAGGAGGTGTAGAGGGAGTAATTTAGCTTAAAGGGAATATAACCTCTGGTATATCTGTCGCCCTCCGAGGGTTCCAATATTGTCCGCTGCCTCCCATGGCTTTTCACACTTGCGGCGCTGATAATCGCTGATTGTGAAAGGAATAAAGAAAATTGATGGGGTCTTCCATAAAGAATGCGTGGAAGGTTCTATTCCCTTTAAACAGAAAATTCGTCTGCTTAAATTTCGTTGCACGAAAACGTGATTGGTTTTGAACATCGTTTAACGAAAATCCAATTGTTAAATGCTATTTAATGACTTTAAAAGTCGCCTAAGGTGGTGCATTGGGTATTAGTCTAGCTGATTATTATTATTATTAAATAAATTAGATATTGATGACCTCACCACCGGTCGCCATCTTAAAACAAAACTATGGCTGCTACGGCAAATAAATAACCTTTAACTACTCCCTTCTTACACCAATTCGTTTTTTCGTCAAGATAGAATTGTAGTAAAATGCGAGGGGTAGGTCACTTCCTTGATTACCCTTACAAAAAAATCAATAGAAACCATTTGTTTTTTACACATTGGTAACAATTAGTTGGTTCCACTTGTATTTTTAGACCATTCCCATTTGTTTCCACATAGGTATTGTTGATGGATTAAATTGGTTTGTTATGGGTTCTAAATGGGATATTTTGTTTTCCCAATTGGTTTTGTTTATTGTATTTAAATGGGATATTTGGATTTTCCAATTGTAGAGTTTATTGTTTTCCTTATTGGTTCTAAATGGGATATTTCATTATTCCAATTGTAGAATTTTTTTTCCAATTGTGTGTGTTTTTTTTTAAATGGGATATTTAGGCTACGTTCAGCAGCAGTCAACGGAAAAAAACCCGATGGATTTGATATTTTCCACCGATGAGCTTTTTCGTCATAATGACGTCGTAAGTTGCTGAACGCTTTTATTCAGTCATCGGTGTTTTTTAAAATGGCGTAGCTTTTATAATAGTTTTACGTCAGTAATGACGTCAGTCATCGGAAAAACCGACTCTTCCAGCCGATGACTTCGGTGAGTAACCGATGACTATCGTGACAGTAGGAAACCGAGCTCACCGATTACTAATCGGTGAGTCCGATGAGCTCTGCTGAACGTAACCTTAGATTTTCCAATTGTAGTGTAGGGGTTTATAGTGGTTCCAATTGCATTTTTACAGTGGTTCAAATTGGTGTTATATCAACAAACCAGTTTATTACGCGAATTGTACACGTGTCGTGACACCCCAGTTTTTTGTTACGTGGTTTTGGTACTCACACTGGAATTACACATTACATAGTGTAATAAATGATCCACAATTATAATGATAACATCATAGTTAACTAGTTATTGAACTTTGCCGATAACATTATATTTTTACAGTTTACAGTAATGAATATGACTGTTACAATTCAAGAAATGTAATTAGGGAGATCATTCGATTGGTTACTGTTTGCATTTACCTTTAAGACGGATGCATTTGAATGGAAATATTAAAGAGAAATTTTATCTAATTTTATTACAGTCAGTTTAGTTGGATGATAAAGCAATTCTGAGGAGACTATAATAGAAAAAAAAGTTTGGTATTTGTTGGATAAATTAATTTTACTCGCAGCAATTATGTCTCAAAAAGTATGGCAGTGGGCTATCACTAACCCAGGGCTGTAGCTAGCATTTTAACTAAATTGACATTTAAAATTACATTGAAATATAATAGGTGATTTAAATCAATGATTAGAGCCCATTAGGTTTCCAAATGGAACCCTAAAGAAAACCCAGTCGCAGTCGGAGCCCATTGAGTTCCAATCGAAACCATTAGAACCCATTTGGTTTACAAACAAACTTTAACTGATACCATTCGCAGTCTGGAAACTTCCATCAGAAACCATTCTGAGCCTCAAAACTTCCATCAGGAACCATTCGGAGCCTGTTGACTTCCATCAAGAACCATTGGAGTCCATTTGATTTCCAAATGGTACCAACGGTGCCCATTAGAACACCATAGACCCCATTGAATTAACAGTTGTCCCATATGGACCTCATTAGATACCACCAGGAAACCAAATGGAACCACTAGGTAATGCAATGGTACCACCTAATTTTTTCGTAAGGGATTGGATCCAACCTCCGGGTTGTTGGTCTCAATTGGGATAATATTTGAGGCAAAAGTATGAAAGGGTTTAAATGAGTCTAGTGGTCATTATCACTCCAATTGGGGACCTTTTCATATCTAATTAGTTCCAATTGTGTTGCGCATACTCCAATTGGAATTTTCATTATAACAAGTTGGTTTCAATTAAGGTCAGATTCGTACCAATTGTAAATTTCATCTCCAAGTGTTCCCTAATTGGCCTCTAACATATCCGAATTGGTGCTAATAGGGTCCCAATTTGAATTTGATGTTTTTTTCGTAAGGGTAACGACGCACCCCTAGAAAGATTAAATCCGATTTAATGGTGATTATTTTGATTAAATTCAATTTAATCACGATTATGTTGATTAAAACACGTTTAATCCTGTTTAGAATGTTTAAATCTGATTTATTCATGATTAAATGATTAAATCCGATTAAAATGATTAAATCCTGATTGAAATGATTAAATCGTGATTAGTATGATTAAATCGCGATTAGAAATTAGAACGAGAATTAGAATTATTATATTGGTGATTGGAATGAATATAATTATGCGTGATTAGAACGAGCGGATTAGAATAATTCAATATAGAAAGTAGTTCCTATAACAATGTTACCTTAATTACTAATCTGTGATAACTCGTGTTACAAATCTGTGATAACTTGTTACAAAGCTGTGATGTTTTCTGATGTTTAAACAAAATGTGATAAGTTAATTTTTCAATCATTTCAGTCAAACACAATTGCGATAGAGCCATCAATATTAATAATTAATCGTACTTTAGTTTTGATTTTAATTATAAAATCTCGATTCAACCGATTATATTGATTAAATCGTGAATAAAATGATTAAATCTAATTAAAATGATTAAAATTATTCAATCTGATTAAATACTAATTAAGAAAATTAGATCATGATTAGAATGATTAAATGTCGTTTAGATCAATGATTAGATTGATTAAATGGTGATTATATTTTCTAATCTTGATTATATTTTCTAATCTTGATTAGATTTTTTAATCTTGATTACCCTGATTTAATCACGATTACCCTGATTTAATCATTTTACTATGATTAAGACGCACCCAAAATGGAAGTGACCTGCCCCTCGCTAAAATGACGTCATAGGGCTACACTTTTTAACCTGCGAAAAAAACCCAGAACAGGCGAAAAAAACCACCTACTAAAGAACAGATATCGTATTAGTGTTATCTTCGGAAATGTGGTACCGTAGAACTCCGGATAAAACT